>NC_135217.1:1175000-1475000 GCF_052324685.1 Brachyhypopomus gauderio
CCTTTTTAAGATGATGTCACAGCATCTCAATCAGATTGAGGTCAGGATTTTGACTAGGCCACTCCAAAGTCTTCATTTTGGTTTTCTTCAGACATTCAGAGGTGGACTTGATGGTGTGTTTAGGATCATTGTCCTGCTGCAGAACCCAAGTTCGTTTCAGCTTGAGGTCACGAACAGATGGCCAGACATTCTCC
Organism: Brachyhypopomus gauderio; assembly: GCF_052324685.1. Classification (NCBI taxonomy): domain Eukaryota; kingdom Metazoa; phylum Chordata; class Actinopteri; order Gymnotiformes; family Hypopomidae; genus Brachyhypopomus; species Brachyhypopomus gauderio. The sequence goes on from NC_135217.1 coordinate 1,175,195, forward strand.
TTCAAGATCTTTTGGTAGACAGCAGAATTCATAGTTCCATTTATCACAGCAAGTCTTCCAGGTCCTGATGCAGCAAAACAGCCCCAGACCATCACACTACCACCACCATATTTTACTGTTGGTATAATGTTCTTCTTCTGGAATGCAGTGTTTCTTTCACGCCAGATGTACTGGGACACATACCTTCAAATTGTCACGTTGAGGACCCCGGCCCCTCCCTTTTGGGCGTGTGTCAACGTTGTCCACGTGCTTTGTCTGCGTCAGTGGATATCCGTGGTTATGGTTATGTCGTGTGATTAATAAGTCTCACCTGTGAATCGTCTCGTAATCACGTGGGGCTAATGTGGTTTGTCTATTTAATGTGCGCTCTGGCAGTGTCCTGTGCTCGTCGTTGTCTATGTTTACACGTTGCTGTGTTCAGTACATGTTCTTCGTGCGCTATATTGCGCAATTCTCTGTCAAAATAAAAGTGACGTCTGTGAGACCAAGGACTCTGTGTCTCGTCTGTCTGCCGCCGCCCAGCGTCACAAAAATGAGTTCAACTTTTGTCTCATCGGTCCACAGAATGTTTTCCCAAAAGTCTTGGGGTTCATCAAGATGTGTTCTGGAAACATTCAGACGAGCTTTAATGTTCTCTTTGCTCAGCAGTGGTTTTCATCTAGGAACTCTGCCATGTAGGACATTTTTGTCCAGTCTCTTTCTGATGGTGGAGGCATGAACTCTGACCTTAACTGAGGCAAGTGAGGCCTGCAGTTCTTTAGATGTTGTTGTGGGGTCTTTTATGACCTCTTGGATGGGTCGTCGCTGCGCTCTTGCGGTAATATTGGGCAGCCGGCCACTCCTAGGTAGATTCATCACTGATCCATGTCTTCGCCATTTGTAGACAATGGCTCTCACTGTGGTTTGCTGGATTCCGAAAGCTTTGGAAATGGCTTTATAACCCTTTCCAGACTGATAGATCTCAATTACCTTCTTTCTCAATTGTTCCTGAATTTCTTTGGATCTTGGCATGATGTGTAGCTTTTAAGGATCTTTTGGTGGACTTCACTTTGTCTGGCAAGTCCTATTTAATTTGAGAACAGGTGTGGCAAGAGACAGTGTACTCAGGTGTCAGAAAAAAGAAAAGAAGATTACACATGACATGTTTCCACACTCACCCTAATCACCATTCTTCCAAACTGTAATGATTCTGACTTAGAAGGAGGACACATGTGCATCAGGGGTAGGGTTTATCTAATAGTGGGCAGGGTTTATCTAATACTGGGTGAGGATCCTGGATGATTACTGCACACACACACAGAGGTCACGTGATCTACGAGGCATATTTGGTTGTCTGAACTAACACGCTGTGGCACTAAAGAGAGAACAAACCAGACAACAAGAACACATGGGAAGAGCTGGACATTAAGAACCAGGGGACATTTATAAAGAGACACAAGGGACATAAAAAAGCAGGGAAACAAAACAGAGATGGACACACAGACAGATCAAACAATAGTCCAACTAAACATATACCAAACTATGAGTGACATGACCAGGAAGACACTAGTATAACATAGAAGACACTTAAATAAGGGAACATAAACAGAGTTGAAAAATTCACAAACTTTTACACTGAACAGGGATGAACACAAATGGGGATTAAACGGAAACATGAACAGAGAAGTTAACCTAACACACATGAACTAGGAACAGGGAAAAACAGACAGGGATAATTAAATAGGGAACCTGAACAGTAAATGCAGCACAAGAAAACTAACCATGAACACCTGAACACACAACACCTGAGGACAGGCAACACCTGAGGACAGACAACACCTGAGGACAGACAACACCCGAGGACAGACAACACCCGAGCACAGACAACACCTGAGCACAGACAACACCTGAGGACAGACAACACCCGAGCACAGACAACACCCGAGCACAGACAACACCCGAGGACAGACAACACCCGAGCACAGACAACACCTGAGGACAGACAACACCCGAGCACAGACAACACCCGAGCACAGACAACACCCGAGGACAGACAACACCCGAGCACAGACAACACCTGAGGACAGACAACACCCGAGCACAGACAACACCTGAGGACAGACAACACATGAGGACAGACAACACCTGAGCACAGACAACACCTGAGGACAGACAACACATGAGGACAGACAACACCTGAGCACAGACAACACCCGAGCACAGACAACACCTGAGGACAGACAACACATGAGGACAGACAACACCTGAGCACAGACAACACCTGAACAGACAACACCTGAGCACAGACAACACCTGAACAGACAACACCTGAGGACAGACAACACCTGAACAGACAACACCTGAGCACAGACAACACATGAGGACATGCACTGAAACATCACCTGATCATTATCACATGATAATTGGCGTTGTGTTAAGTGCTCACTGTTTTCTGTATAGTGCTAATGTGCTACCCATTGTCACGTCCAGCTTCGCCCTCCTCCCTTGTCCCACCTAGCTTCTCCGTTTCCTTGGTTTCCCTTCTGTCTGCCACGCCCCTGTCCTCAGAGTTTCCACCTGTGTCTCGTTTACTTCCCTGGTTTTTGTGAATTTAGTTTCCCCTGCCCTGTGTACCCGCGTCGTACCTGCTCTATCGTGGTTCCCTGCTTATCATTTATGTTTCTCCCCTTTACCTTTCACCACGCGCTTGGTTTGTAATGTTCCTGTGCTTGTCGGCTTTATCTCGTTGTCTAGTATTCTCGTCTGACTGTATTACCCCCTCTGTGAGTAGCTTAGTCCCTTTCTGCCTTCTATGTTGTAGTTTAGTGGTTTGTTGGTTCCTTTTTAATAAATATTCATATCCTTGTGTTTGCATCACTCCTGCCTCTGACAAACGTTACACCCGTGTAATCAACAACAGTCCTGCACGCTGCTTTCATCTCTGTGTCTTGCTCACCTTGCAAAAGACATCAATGCAATAAAAGAAAATTTCAACCTTTAATTCAGTGCATTTATTCAGAGGGACAAAAATCCCCATTAAGAAATAATTCTACATAAATACGTGTGCCACAATTATTGGCACCTTTGATGTTAATACTTTATACAACCCCTTTTTGCCAAAAAGACAGCACTTAATCTTCTCCTATAACATTTCACAGAGAGAGATCTTCCACCGTTCCTCTGCACAATCTCTCTAAATCATCCTGGTTCCTGGTTCCTCTCCTATGTTCTCTCCTCTTCAGATCACCCCACAGGTCTTCAACTGGGTTAAGGTCTGGGGACTGAGGTGGCCGTGCGAGGAGTTTGATCATGTGACTGGTGAACTGTTTTTGTAGATCTGGCCACATGTTTAGGGTCATTATCTTGCTGAAAGACCCAGTGATGACCCATCTACAGCTTTTGGGCAGAGGCCACCAGATCTTGATTTAAAATGTCCTGGTTTACCAAAGAGTTCATCATGTCATGCAGCCCAATAGGGTTCCCAGGGACTTTGGAAGAGAAACAGACCCACAACCTCACCCATACTCCACCCATACTCCACCGATCCTCCCCCATACACCACCCATTCTCCCCCATACTCCACTCATCCTCTCCCATACACCACCCATACTCCACCCATACTCCACCCATTCTCCCCCATACTCCACCGATCCTCCCCCATACACCACCCATTCTCCCCCATACTCCACTCATCCTCTCCCATATACCACTCCTTCCCTTGTTCTTTGCTGGTCATTGTATGTAGCCCCATGTTTCTGAGCCTCTGTGTTTTCCACTGTTTCCTGGTGTGGTTTGAACACAGGTGCAGGTGAGGACCTCATACCCAGCAGGTAACAGCTACTAAAGCAGAGGTTGAACACCTGATTCAGCTCACGAGGGCTCAGTAGTGAACTGGTGAGGTCAGTGATGTCTGGACAGCATCAAGGAGCCCTGAATTCACCACAGTGTCACTGCTGAACTTTCACCAGGGAAGAGTTCAAATTGCAGATGAGTTTGGACATTAATGAGAGACAACCAGGTGGTGGAGGAAACAGGAATGTGTCAGTTACCTCATCTTACTGCTACTAAAACCCCACTGATGTGGACATGAAATAATCCAGTGTGACTGCCATAATGTAAAAGAACATAACACAGTATACTGTTGCCTTCCACTACAAGTGGAGTGATATACTTCTCATTTCAGTACTCATATCAGTACACTGGTACGCTGTATAATTACAGTATAATCAAAGAAAAAGATCCAGTGCAGAGAGCAGAGGAAAACGTTCACTGATCCACTGATGTCCTGTATTAACATGATAATCTCTACTACTACAAGATCATATGGAGCTGCTAAGGTTTAAAGGTCTTTGGGATCATTCATTGATCAGACAGAGTGTTTATGACTGGATCACTGAGTGTCCCCCAGAGCAGCAGTTGGGTTAACCTGCTAAACAGTCCTGTAGTGTCCTGATGACCCTGTCCTCCTGCTGGGACTCCCTCTCTGACTCCCACTCTCGTCACAGTTCTCTCATAAACCTCCTCAAGCACTGAGTGAGTCTCTCTGAGCTCTGAGAGTCTCTGTCTCAGTGTCTCCAGCTCTCTCTCCTTTTCTTCCATCTTACAATCAAAATCTTTCTGGTTCTTTGTCATGACAGTCCACATTCTCTGTTGGAGTTCAGGCATGATGATCTTCATGAGGTTCATCTCTGCCTCCACCCTGGCCTCTCCTTCATACGTCTCCATGATCTCCTCCATCTCCTGTCTGTGTCTCTCCTCCATCTCTCTCCTCTCCATCTCTCCTTTCTCTTTCAGTCTCTTCACATTTTCTTCCATTTCTGTCCTTCGCTCTACCTCTCTGTCCAGGTCTCGTTTCAGTTCTCTCTTTTTTTCTTCATCCCTTTCTTCCTTCATCTTTCTCTCCAGTTCAGTTGTTCGATCATTAAGTTGTCTGATATCTTCTTCGTATCCTTGTATCACCCCCTCTATCTTTTTCAGAGAGTCTTGCATCTCCTTTTCCAGTTTCTCTTTTATTTCTTTCTCTTCATTTGCTTTTTTCTTTTCTCTTTCCTTCATGACCTTTCTCTCCATCTCTCTGATCACAGACTCTGTTACCAGGTAGATCTCACTGCTGTAGAATATCTCTCTGTTTCCTTCCACCATCTTCTCTATCTTCTCCAGCAGCTCTGAGATCTGAGACCCATCCCCACTCTCCTTAATGTTGAGACAGTGAAACCTGTTCCCACATTTCTCCACAAGTATCTGGACCTCTTGGCTTCCTGACTGAATGAACTGTTCAGGATTTTGCTCTTCCTCACTAACAGTGAAGAGGATCATGGTGTTCCTCCAACATCTCTCTCCAAACATCTCCTCCATTTTCTCCAGCATCCCTCTCTCCTCTCCTGTAGACTGCTTCACTGGTATTACTAGGAGGAAGGCGTGGGGTCCTGGGGCAGACAGACGGACACAGAGTCCCACGTCCTGTCTCACCTCCTCCAGAGAGAGTTCAGGGCAGAACCAGTCAGGAGTGTCCACCACAGTCACCTTCCTCCCAGCCACCTCCCCCTGTCTGCTCTCACTCTGCTGGGGGAGTGTAGATGTAGCAGCCTGGCTCCTCTCCTCTCTGCCCAGGATGGTGTTTACTGCTGCACTCTTCCCAGACCCAGTCCTCCCCAGCAGCACCAGCCTGAGTTCTGGTACAGGAACCAGCACTGGAGAGTCTGGACTGGAGGATTCTAATCCCACTGGAAATTAATAAAAATAAATAATTTAACATGGATTTTTTAGTGCAATCTGGTAAATATGCTATTAGTAAATCCTTAAGGTACTATATGTAACTCTATTAATCCCGTACTCTGTGGACGACGTCCCTCAATACTGTTTCTCCTCCTGGGTGGAGCTGCTGAGTCTGAAGTCTCTCCACTCACTATAATACAGCAGAACCAGACAGAATGGAGAACACGTTATTCAGAAGGCAGAATTAACAGATGAGGATTATTAAAATAATCTGTGATAGACTATGAGGAACTATTTTCAAAGAATAACTTGTATTTGTCCTCATATCTACTATGTTAGGGTCTGTAGTATAGTAGCTGTAATACTTCAGTTGTTTCTACAGCTTAGCATGTGTAATGTGATAGTGATACATCTCATATATTACTTTACTAATTTATTACACTTTGTGAATGTGACGTTCGGGCGCAGCCAAGGACGAGACACAGAATCCTCGGTTTTTAGGACAGACGTCACTTTTAATCGAGACTGAAGTTGCGCAATAGCGCACGAGAAACATACACAGACACTCAACGTGTAGACTTTAGACAACGACGAGCACAGGACACTGCGCGAGCGCACATTAAATAGACAAACCACATTAACCCCAGGTGATTACGAGACGATTCACAGGTGAGACGGATTATCACATGACATAGCTATCACCACGAAATATCCACAGACGCAGACGATGCACGTAGACTACATAAACACACGCCCAAAAGGGAGGGGCCAGGGTCCTCAACGTGACAGTGTAATACATCATAATACATCTGTGTTAAGTTTTCTGGTCTGGTCTGCAATGGTATCATATGTCTGTTTGTGTGGCCAGTTGGTTGTTTTACTGAAGTTGTCTCTGATGACAACACCAATGATAGGACCTTTTTAAAATGCCATGTCTGAAATGTTCCCTGACCATGAGTGCTAAAACTTCACCTAGACTTTGTGTGTTTCTTGATCAAGGCAATAGATCACAAATATCCATCACAATAATAAATCTTCTTTTAATCCATATTCTTTGTTTAAATACCAAATTACTCACTGTTTGGAGGGTCCCCTTGATTGCTGTTTCTTCTCATGACTGGGACTGGTGGGTCTGGTTCTGTCCTCTCCTGCAGCTGTTTGCTTCTCTCCTTTAAAAGTCTGTCTCTCTCCTCTAGAAGTCTGTCTTTGTCCTCAACCTGCTTGTCTTTCTCCTCTAGAAGTCCATCTTTCTCCTCTAGAAGTCTGTCTCTCTCCTCTAGAAGTCTGTCTCTCTCCTCTAGATGTCTGTCTTTCTCCTCAACCTGCTTGTCTTTCTCTTCAAGCTGTTTGTTCTTTTCTGCCAGTTCAGTTTTCTGTTGTTCCAGTAGGATCATCATCTCCTGGAGTTGGCTGGTCTTCTCCTGTAGTTCCTTTCCCAGTATCTCCAGTTGGTGTTTACTGGTTTCTCCCTCTCTGACTGTGTTCTCCAGTAGTGTCTCTCTCTCACTCAACACTTCAATCAGCTCTCTCTGATTCTCCTCTAATGTCATTCTTTGTTGTCTCAGTACATCTTTAATCTCCCTGAGCTGTGTCTCCTTCTCTTCTATCGTCTTGTCCTGCAGCTGAAGGGTTTCTGAATTTTCTTTCAGAAGTCTCTCTTTCTCCTGCAGTTCTTTCTCCAGTGATTCTACATGTTTTTTACTGGTTTCTACCTCATTCACTGTGGTCTCCAGTAGTCTCTCTCTCTCTCCCAGCAGACTGGTCATATTCTCCAGTTGTGAGTCTTTCTGTGTGAGTTGATTCAGTGCATCTGCAAATCTTTCATTAGTTTCCTGTAGCAGTGCATCTCTCTGAGAAGCAGATCTGATGATCTCTAAATGTTCTTTTATAACCACATCTTTCTTTTCTAGCTCCATGTCTTTATCTTTCAGCTGTTCCTTCATCTCACTTATTTCTTTGTCTTTTTCCACAAGTCTTTGCTCCATTTCTCGCAGTTGTTTTCTGTGATTCTCCTCTAATTTCTCTGTTGTTTGTCTCAATTCATCTTTAGTCTCTCTGAGCTGTGTCTCCTTCTCTTCTATTGTCTTGTCCTTCATCTGAAGTGTATTTGTATTTTCTTTCAGAAGTCTCTCTTTCTCCTGTAGTTCCTTTCCCAGTGTCTCCAGTTGGTTTTTACTGGTTTCCACATCTTTTGCTGTGTTCTCCAGTAGTCTCTCTTTCTCCTTGACTAGTTCATTCTTCTCATTTATTATTTTATTTTGATTCTCTATTGTCTTTAAATGTCCCTCTAATTCAGTGTCTTTTTGTTTGAGTTGGTTGTTTTTCTCTTCTACAGTCTTATTTCTCTCCTCCAGTTGTTTTTCTTTGTTTTTCTCCATCTCTGACAGGTTCAGTGTCAGTGTCTCTAACTCTCTCTGTTTTTCCTCCATCCTACTATCAAACTCTTTCTGTTTCTGTGTCATAAGGGTCTGGGTAATATATACATGCAGGTTCCTGATCAGCTGTCTGTCTGTCTCTACTGCTGTAGCTGCACTCTTCTCTCTGCTCTTCATCTCCAGTCTGAAGTTCTTCACCATCTTCCTCCTCTCCTTCTGCATCCTTTTCAGCTCCTGTTCTGCCTCCTTCATCTGCTGATCTTCTCTCTCCAGTTCTCTCCTCTTCTCATCATCTCTCTCCTCTAATAACTTTTGCTCATGTTCATGTGTTTGTTGTTCATGCTGTTTTATCTTCTCCATCAGTTTCTCCACTGGTTCTGCTGAGCTCCTCAGAGCTTCCACCACAGTCCTCACTGCATCTCTCATCTCCTGCTCTTCTCTTTGTCTCATCTCCACTCTTTCTCTCACTATTCTTTCCTCCATCTCTCTCATTTCCACTCTGATCTGACTGATGCTCTCTCTCTCCTCTTGTGTCATTTCCTCTTCATCTAATTCTCCTTTACTGGGTGTTTGTTTGTCTGTTTGCTCCAGTTCAGTCTCAGTTTCCTTTAGCTGATCTTTCCATGATTTCCATCCTTCCATTAAGGACTTTAAGTTCTTCAGAGCAGGTCCAAGAATTCTGTCCTCTTTAAACTCTGAAATAACAATACGGACATTGGAGACTTTTTAGGATTATTTTACATTTTGGCACTAATGTAAATGTACACTGTAAAAATAGTAGAAAAATATCAATTCATCTGTATGTTAATTTTTAAAATATAAGTAAGTGACGTCTTGCTGTAATAATCGACATATCAAGTCAATTAACAGCATTTAACTTATAACTAAGAACAAAAACTGCTTGTGAAAAGCCATTTTGTATAAACTACAATGTAATAATAAAGTTTTAATACATCCTAACATGCTGATTTAATACATCATAACTTATTCCTGTGCAAAAGATCCTTGTCATTACAAAAGAGAAGAACATCTGGATAAACTGAACAGTGTTGAGACTGAATGACCATGTGAAGAATCTTAGAAACATCTGCATCTCCTGCTACTGAACAGGTCTCATCACTGTGAAGGCTGTAAAACACTGGTGTCCAGGTAAAGATCCTCCCTCCCCTCACTCACTTGGGGATTATGTCTAGATTACCCAGATAAAGACTGCAGTGTGAACCCTAATCCCCCTGTGAGTAAAGCTCTGAGCTCACAGCACTGTTCCCTCCAGTGGTGGAGATGTGGAGATGCTCTCTGACTCTCACTCCCTTAAAAAACTCTGATGACTAACGCCAGGAACATCAGACTCCATGGACTTCTTCTAAATTAACACTGTATTACCAAGTGTAGATTTGACAAAAACTAAATCTAAAAGCTGTTTATTAGTGTTGTTAGTATAACTCTTGACTATATTAATGTGAAATGTGAAAATATGAAATGTGCCCTATTTTGTCAATTGTGATTTTTTTTTTCACCGCAATCAAAATTTGTCCTCCGCTTTTTACCCATCTGTGCAGTTAGAACACACACACACACACTAGTGATTACTAGGGGACTGTGGTGCACACATGCCTAGAGCGGTGGGCAGCCCTAGGGGAGCAGTTGCGGTTAGGTGAAGGGCACCTCAGTCATAACCTCAGGTCTGGGAATCGAACCCACGACCCTCCGATCACAAGACAGATTCCCTACCACCAGACCATGACTGTGTGTGAGTACATGTTCATTTGTGCTGAAATTTCAGATGTTATATCCATCAATCCTTTTTGCACCTTATATTAAAGTATTTAATACTGATGTATAATAGCACAAACCCTCATAAACCCATGACTGAACCTTATAACTATCACAGTTCCAATCTTTCAATCTAGACTTAAGACTCACCTATTTAATCAAGCCTTCAGTTAATATTCCCCTTGTAAGGTGTGGGGCTCGGGGGCCCCCATACGTTGAGATTTCTGGTAATCTGAGATGTTGATGCTGTCATCCAGCTGTGTCATGGCATCACTCTAGTTGTAACAATGACTTGACTGGAAAGCAATGTCTCAGTGAGCCATGACTGTGATCACCTCTGAACTGTCAGGGTTGGACCCAGGACAGTTCCTCCGGTCGCCACAAGGAGGAGCCCGCGAGCTAGACCTGGGGGCAATCAGGCACAATAGGCTGCAGGTGTTTGCAGCCTACTTAAGGCGAGCAACTTCAGCAGTCCTTTGCTGAAGTTGTTAGTCGTATTCACGCTCGCAGCCTAAGCCAGTTACTCTCGCCTTTGTGCAGTTGCTACGTCTCTCTGTTTACTTCTGTTTCTCCCCTGAGTGTTCTCAGGTTTTGTCTCTCGTACGTTCTGTTTGTTTCTTCCCTCTCTGTCCTATGTCGGTTTGTCTACCAGTGTTCTGGTGGACAGGCTGACAGGTAATCTGGTAGAAGCTTAGGTCTTGCCTACCTAAGCTTCATCTATTTTATTTCTCCTTTTGACATGTTGAGCCGTTCTCCATGTGATTTTCGTTTTCCCGTTTTTTCTTAAGACGCGTTGTATTCCCTTCCGCGTGTTTTTGTTTGTTTACTTACCTGGTCTATACTCACGTTGAGTTTCTCCGTGTAGTTCTTCTGTTGTTCCCTCTGGGTTTTTTGTTTTCGTTTTCCCGCTGTCGCGGAGGTTTCTGTTTGGCTGTTTTTTGCCTTTTGCTTTTAGTGGGTTTGCACTTGAGTCCTACACTCCTCGAAACCAGCGCGACACCACCGTGTTCGGGGGTGCCTCGTTACAGAACAACTTCAGCCAGTTATGGACTCAGCTAACCCAGCTGCCGACGAGGTGCGGAATGCAGGCTATCGGCAGGCACGAGCTAGCATTACAAGAGATACACACCCAGCTCCAGGCTATCACCCTCGCGGTTCAAAAGCCAGATCAGCCTGTTGCGGCTCCCAGCCCTCTCGTTTCCTCCGGGGCTGTCGGGCTGCCTGCCGACTCCCGTGCCGAACCCGCTTTGCCCGCTCCGGCGCGTTACAGCGGGGATCCCGACGAATGTAGGGGGTTTTTATTGCAGTGCTCCCTGATCTTTGAGCAGCAGCCATCCCGTTTTCCTACCGAACGTGCCAAGGTGGCCTATGTCATGGCGTTGCTGTCAGGGAAAGCGCTGCGGTGGGCTACACCGGTGTGGGAGAACCAACCGGACATCTGTTCCTCTTTTGAGCGATTCTCTCGGGCTATGCGGCAGACGTTCTTTCATCCGGCTTCTGGGGGTATGGTCGCGTCTAAACTCTTGCGTTTACGGCAGGGCAGATCAACGGTGGCAGAATACTCTCTAGACTTCCGCACACTGGCGGCGGAGAGTGATTGGGGTTCAGAGGCGCTGGGGGCTATTTACATAGAGGGATTGAGTGAAGAGATAAAGGACGAACTGTCCCTCAGAGAGCCTCCCAGTGGTCTGGACGATGCTATAGAACTCACCATTAGGTTGGATAACCGGTTACGGGATCGTAAACAACACCGCCGTTTGTTTGCACCACCCAGCACTAAGTCAGTGTCTCCTGTGCGCAAGACCACTCACGGGGAAGGCGAGGCATCTGAACAGCCCATGCAGTTAGGGCACACTCGCCTCTCCCGTCAGGAAAGACAAACCCGCTTAAGGGAGGGTAAATGTCTTTATTGCGGCCGGGCTGATCACAGAATCGCAGAGTGTCCCGAGTTACAGGGAAAAGGGCAGACCCGTCGGTGAACGGGGTTGCACCGACGGGTCATGGCGCTTATTTCCCCACCTGCGGTCTGATGCCCCACGTAGTGGTCTCGTGGAGGGGTTCAGACGAACACCGGGTTTTAGCTCTCGTTGACTCTGGGGCTACTGGCAATTTCATTGACTCCGCCCTCGTAGCCTCTCTCTCCATACCTCTGGTTCCTTTAGAAAAACCCCTCTCGGTGTCTGCTGTGGATGGCAGGTTGCTCACCTCAGGGGATATAACCCACCAAACCGTCCCTCTAACAGTGACGATAGGGAACCATCATGAAACCCTCACCCCTTATGTCATCGCTGCGCCCAAACTGCAGCTGATTTTGGGGTTTCCCTGGCTCCAACGCCACAACCCTGACATTGATTGGCTCAATTTATCTATCAATCGTTGGAGCAAAGTGTGTGAACAGTCGTGCTTGGCGCCCCACTGCAGTAAACCCGGGGAAAGCCAAGAAAGAATAGCAGGCTTGGAGAAAGTCCCTGCTGTTTACCATGACCTTATAGACGTTTTTAGCAAGCGCAAAGCAGGCTTCCTACCCCCGCATAGAGCCTGCGACATTGCCATCAACCTCTTACCTGGTACCACTCCCCCTAGGGGTCGTTTGTTTTCCTTGGCGTTGCCTGAACGCAAGGCTATGGAGTCCTACATTCAGGAAGCGCTCGCTGCTGGTACCATCCGTCCCTCTACCTCTCCCGCAGGTGCCGGGTTCTTCTTTGTAGGGAAAAAGGATGGGGGCCTTCGCCCTTGCATAGATTACAGGGGAATAAATAAGATCACCATCAAAGACCGCCACCCCTTGCCACTCATGTCTTCCGCCTTCGAGGCCCTTCAACGGGCGACGGTCTTCACTAAGTTAGACCTTAGAAGTGCGTACAATCTGTTGCGAGTCAGAGAAGGCGACGAATGGAAAACCGCCTTCAATACACCCTCTGGGCATTACGAGTATTTAGTCATGCCGTTTGGGCTCATGAACGCACCCGCGGCTTTCCAGCGGTTCGTAAACGGTGTCCTTAGAGAGACTCTAGATGATTACGCCTACGTCTACCTTGACGATATTTTAATATATAGCTGTACCGTTCAAGAACACCAGCAACACGTACGCCGCGTCCTCCAGTTGTTACTAGAGAACCATCTCTATGTAAAACTGGAGAAGTCCCTGTTCCACGTCTCCGAGGTAGCCTTCTTGGGGTTCATCGTTGCCAAGGGTCAACTGGCTATGGAACCCGCCAAGATCAAAGCTGTGACTCAATGGCCCGTGCCCACGTCCGTTCGTTTAGTCCAACGCTTCCTGGGATTTGCCAATTTTTACAGGCGGTTTATTAGGGGTTTTGGCTCTCTTGCTGCTCCGCTCTCGGCCCTCACTAGCAAGAAATTGGGGAAGTTCACCTGGACCCCGGAAGCCCAGAAGGCGTTTGAGACACTGAAGGGTCTTTTTACCAGTGCTCCGGTGCTACGGGTTCCTGATCCTGAGCTCCCTTTCATTGTCGAAACCGACGCCTCTGATTTGGGCGTTGGGGCTGTTCTCTCACAGAGGGTCGGGGACCCTCCTAAGCTGCATCCCTGCGCCTATTTTTCGCACCGGTTCACCCCTACGGAGAGGCGGTACGACGTAGGGGACAAAGAACTCCTGGCCGTTAAAATGGCTTTAGAGGAGTGGCGGCACTGGCTGGAGGGAGCCCGCCACCCTTTCCTGGTCTGGTCGGACCACAAAAACCTGACATATCTCCAGCAGGCCAAGCGCCTCAATGCCAGACAGGCCAGATGGGCTCTGTTTTTTAGTCGCTTTGATTTTACTTTGTCATACCGTCCCGGCTCTAAGAACATGAAGCCCGACGCTTTGTCTCGTCAGTGGGAGCCGCCTCTCATTGACAGTCCGCCTGAAACTGTGCTTCCCCCAGGAGTAGTTGTTGCACCCATCCGGTGGGGAATCGAAAAGACAGTTCAGGACGAACTCGCCAACGAACCCGGCCCTAGCGGTGTTCCTCCTGGCTGTCTCTATGTTCCCTCGACCGCCCGGCGTAAGGTTCTCTTGTGGGGACACACCGAACGATACGCAGCACACCCCGGTGCTAGGCGGACCACCGAACTAATAAAGAGAAGGTTTTGGTGGCCCGCAATGGATCAGGAGATCCGTGACTTCGTGGCCTCCTGCGAGGTGTGTAACCGAAGCAAGGCGCCTCGTAGCAAGCCCAGGGGGCTGTTGCGTCCTTTACCCACGCCCTCCAGACCGTGGTCTCATATCGCCTTAGACTTTGTCACCGGGCTTCCGTCTTCTAAGGGGTTAACCACCATTCTAGTAGTTGTCGACAGATTCTCTAAATTCAGCAAGTTCATCGGTCTGCCCAAGCTGCCCTCCGCCCGGGAGACCGCGTCTCTCTTGCTGCTTCACATCGTCCGCAACTATGGGTTTCCTCAAGACGTGGTGTCCGATAGAGGACCCCAGTTCGCTAGCAGCTTTTGGAAAGCATTCCTGACCCTCGTCGGCGCTTCCGCTAGCCTGTCTTCAGGTTTCCACCCCCAGTCTAACGGTCAGACCGAGCGTGTTAACCAGGACCTGGAGCAGACCCTCAGGTGCCTGGCATCCGCTAACCCTGCCTCCTGGGCTGACCACCTGTTGTGGGCTGAGTACGCCCACAACACGCTGTGGCATTTGGCTCTGGGCATGTCGCCCTTTGAGTGCTTATTCGGGTATGCCCCTCCGCTGTTTGCCGATCACGAGCAGGCCGTGGCTGTGCCTTCCGCTAGGGCTCAGTTCCGGCGCTGCCGCAAGGCTTGGTCGCGTGCCCGCTCGGCCCTGTTGAAGGCCTCCTCTGCCTATTGCCGCAGCGCCAACAGGCATCGTCTCCCGGCGCTGTCTTTTCGTCCTGGTCAGCGGGTGTGGTTGGCGGCGGGTAACTTGCCGGTTCGGGGTGGCACCAAGAAACTGGCTCCTCGCTTCCTGGGCCCGTTTAAGGTCGACCGTCGAATCAACCCGGTCACCTACCGTTTGGTCCTCCCTCCGTCCATGCGTGTCCACCCGGTGTTTCACGTGTCCCTTCTCCGGCCGTACTTGTGTGGTTCTTCTCCCGCCCCGGCTCCTCCTGCGCCTCGTATGGTTGGTGGGGGTCCGGTTTATACGGTGCGGCGTCTTTTGGACATCCGTCGGGTCAGGGGGCGGGACCAATTCCTGGTGGATTGGGAGGGTTACGGGCCTGAGGAGCGGTCTTGGGTTCCCAGGGCTCGCATCCTGGATCCTTCTCTGATTGCTGCCTTCTATCGCGACAGGGCTGTTGCCCTGGGCCCGCGAGGTCTCGGGCCTAGAGGGGGGGATTCTGTCAGGGTTGGACCCAGGACAGTTCCTCCGGTCGCCACAAGGAGGAGCCCGCGAGCTAGACCTGGGGGCAATCAGGCACAATAGGCTGCAGGTGTTTGCAGCCTACTTAAGGCGAGCAACTTCAGCAGTCCTTTGCTGAAGTTGTTAGTCGTATTCACGCTCGCAGCCTAAGCCAGTTACTCTCGCCTTTGTGCAGTTGCTACGTCTCTCTGTTTACTTCTGTTTCTCCCCTGAGTGTTCTCAGGTTTTGTCTCTCGTACGTTCTGTTTGTTTCTTCCCTCTCTGTTCTATGTCGGTTTGTCTACCAGTGTTCTGGTGGACAGGCTGACAGGTAATCTGGTAGAAGCTTAGGTCTTGCCTACCTAAGCTTCATCTATTTTATTTCTCCTTTTGACATGTTGAGCCGTTCTCCATGTGATTTTCGTTTTCCCGTTTTTTCTTAAGACGCGTTGTATTCCCTTCCGCGTGTTTTTGTTTGTTTACTTACCTGGTCTATACTCACGTTGAGTTTCTCCGTGTAGTTCTTCTGTTGTTCCCTCTGGGTTTTTTGTTTTCGTTTTCCCGCTGTCGCGGAGGTTTCTGTTTGGCTGTTTTTTGCCTTTTGCTTTTAGTGGGTTTGCACTTGAGTCCTACACTCCTCGAAACCAGCGCGACACCACCGTGTTCGGGGGTGCCTCGTTACATGAACCCCTCCCTTTAGTTATGCTGCTATAGATTAGCCTGCCGGAGCCACATGCTGTTCACTGGCACATGAGCTATGTACATTTAAATCAATGGTGGTTTAAATGTCCACTCAGTCCATTTTGTCTATCTTTTTGCATGCTTCTACTCAAGACGATTGCATGCAAGCACCTACAAGCACCTGGGAGATTGTCTGGCTTGCTGGTGGATGTACCGATGCCGGGGTTGGATGTGCCATTTCTGCAAGAGGACGTGCTGATGCTAGCTCCTATCAGAGGCCCCCCACCTGCACCAAAGGGACTGTGACTACTTGGCCAGGCAACAAGAACCTTAACTTGTATGGTAGAACTGTAGAACCACCCTGCACACCACAGACTTGTGCTAATGGGCCGCCCAATGGAGGATGGGTTCCCTTTTGAGTCTTGGTCCTCCCGAGGTTTCTTCCTATTCCCCACCATCATAGGGAGTTTTTCCTTGCCACTGTCGCCTTTGGCTTGCTAATTATGGATCTGGACCCATACGATTGTAAAGCTGCTTTGTGACAGTGGTTATATCCACACCATAAACTACAGTGGTTACAACCACACTATAAACTAGTGGTTATAACCACAATATAAACTACAGTAGTTATAACCACACTATAAGCTAGTGATCATAACCCAAATGAATAAAATCCCATGGTACTAAAGTTCTTATTTTCCTCCTCACCAGTCAGCAGAGCAGATTCATCCATTTTCATTCTCTCCTCTTCTGTCCATCTTCTGTCTCCCTGTGGAAGTGAATTAAACAGAGTGAAGGGTCCATGATGTCATACTGTGTGTTATATGAAGGACCAGTGTGGATTATTGAGAGCTGATATTATTAAGAGTGGAGACCCTGCTGACTGTAGCTGCTGTAAACTGATACTGTGTTTGGTAGCACACAGTCAGAATACAGTCAGCTGAGGAACACAGTCAAAGTACAGACTGATCAATTTTACAATGTGTGATATTAAACCTGTAATAAATCACACAGTTCTGTGGTAATGTGGGTGTATTAAACCTGTAATAAATCACACAGTTCTGTGGTAATGTGGGTGTATTAAACCTGTGATAAATCACACAGCTCTGTGGTAATGTGGGTGTATTGAACCTGTAATAAATCACACAGTTCTGTGGTAATGTGGGTGTATTAAACAGGTGTAAATAAACAGATTAAATCATCCTCCTGTGTGTTACTCTGGTTTGTACTGTGTGTGTGAGACTAGTTTCTGAGTGTAGGTCCATGACTCTCTGATGTGTGAGTTGAGCTGTTTCCCTGATAAACTGAACCTCTAACAGAATAAAGGACTGATGGAGGCAGCCAGGGGTGGAGCTACTGCAGGGGCAGAGGGGGCAGTTGTGTCCAGACTGGGGGGTAAAGGGGCTCCTACTGTTACCCCATCATTCCTACTGCTGTACCTGTTATAATGGGCCTGTATGTACAATGGGAACAGCTTCACTGACACACCCAGACTGTGGTAGTCATGGTAACTACAAGCTTCTGCCATCAGGGCAGAGGGACGTGAACTAAAAGCCTCGTGGTCAGACAGCAGCTCATGATCTCCAGCAGCTGCAGTAGAGCTGAAGGGACATTAGTGAGATCAGAGAGAGAAAGGAGAGAGTTCAGGAGTGTGGCCCTGTTCACCAGTATCACCACAACACTCACCAACACCACCCAGATGAAAGAGGAAATGTCACATCCTGATATATTTATACAACCTTCTGCATTTCATTCACTACAAAATGATGCTTTTGTACATTTACATTTTGAAGGAGGAGCCAGATGCAGATGCAGCAACACAAAATGTTTATTCAAATATGTAAAACAGGGAGAAAGACTGTGTAAGAAGACAGGAAGACAAGACCAGCTCAGTCTCTAAGATTCTAGTGATGTTCAACGTGAAGCACTGAACTCAGACACCTGTGGGGATTAAATGGGAGAGACATAAATGAGGTTCAGGTGTATATTATTTAATCCACGGGTGATTAAGAGCAGGGGTGTGGTTAAGTGTTGTGATTGACATGTGAGCAGTGATGCCGGTAACGCGTTACTTAGTAACGCGTTACTGTAGTCGGACTACTTTTTTCAGTAACGAGTAGTCTAACGCAACTACTATTTAAAAACTAGTAGTCAGATTAAAGTTACTTATCTAAAACATCGTGCGTTACTATTTCTGCATTTCGGGGGAACGTAAGTTATATTTATTCATTCTTATTTTTTGGCTACACGTTTCTTACGCGGTTACGTCATCTCTGCTCTGCGGCGCCAAAGTCAGATGGAAGGAGAGGTTCGCCTTTAGCAGCTGGAAATACAGGCATTATTTTGATTTTATTTCGGCTAAGGAAGACAACATTAAGGTCCGTTGTACACTCTGTCCTGGCGACAGAGTGCTGTCTACTTTCAAAAACACAACGTCAAACCTGAAAAAAAAAACCGGGGCTTGGCGGCGAACGTAAATTGTTACCGGGCGGGGTGTAAAATGGACTAAATTCAGTATTATATCGCGATCTATCGATCGCCGGTGGTTGGCGCCAGATCGAACTAGTAACTCATTGAATCATAGATGTGGATCAGAGGTAAATAAACTAGATTTTTTTTCGTGAGATATCGGCCTGAGATATCGGAAGTGTGGCGTGTAAGCGTGTGAAGACAGTCAAATGTGTGTGTCTCAATGCGTGAGAGTTGGCAACCCTGTAAGTGGGCGGAGTTGAACAGAAAGACTGTCTTATTTATTTATTTAAAAAACATGTAAGCCTATTTCAAGAAAAAGTTTACAAATGCCAGTGTCATTTTTGATGTTCCGGTTAAAATACATGTCAATAAAGTGAGTATTGGCAGAACTGGTAGTCATTTTCATGTTATAGGGGCGGGGGATCAGCCTCTGCTGAAAGTAACTAAAAGTAATCTAACTTAGTTACTTTTAAAAGCAAGTAGTCAGTAACTTAACTGAGTTACTTTTTAAAGAAGTAGTCAGTAGTCAGTAGTCGGATTACTGTTTAAAAGTAACTATGGCAACACTGCATGTGAGTGATTGCTGGATGCACACAAGTCAAGGTGTCACATTTACTATTGACATCAATGAAATAAAATAATACATTTTTATTAAAAACAATACTAAAACAGCCTGTAATGTATGTCGGAGGCAGGAGTGATGCAAACGCAAGTTAATGAATATTTATTAAAAAAGAACCAACAAAACGCTAGACTACAACATAGAAGACAGAGAGGGATAACAATCAGATGGGAGTACGAGACAACTAGATAAAGACGACAAGTACAGGATCATAAACTAAACGTAGAACTAAAGGCTAAGGGAGAACCATAATATGACCAAGGGAGCAGTGACTAAAGGAAGAGAGAAGAGAAACAAAACCAGACAAGGAACGGGAGACTTAATGAGACTACAACTGAACACAACGTAAATGAATAAGCAAACTAGAATAGTGAGCAATACAACTAGAGTTTAGCATAATCGATAGGTAAACAAACCACAAAACAAATGATAAATGAGACAGACTACATGGAGCAGAGCAGAAGGGCAACAGAACTAACAGTAGCAACCAGAGATCAAACTAGGAACATGAATCAGGCAAATCGAGAAACAGGGAAGACTCACGTACAATGACCAACGAGGGTAGACAGGGGAAACTAAATACACAAAACCCAGGGAAGTAAACGAGACACAGGTGGAAAACTGAGGATGGGGGCGTGGCAGACAGGAGGGAAACCAAGGAAACGGGGAAAATAGGCGGGACTAGGGAGGAGGGCGGAGCTGGACGTGACAGCCTATTAAGGAAATGTGCTGTGCTTAGAATAGTGTGGTTGTCATGGTGCACCAGTCTCAGCCAGACACGCCCACTGATTCTCACACACACACACGCACACAAAAAAAAAACTCCACTAGATCACTCAAACCTCCCTCCCTCCCCCACCATCACAGTGCTTACCTGTAAGATGATGACGTTACCCAACCGACGAGATTCTGAGCAGGAAAAAGTCAGAAACAAAGTAAATAATGAGAGAAACGTTCAGGTTGAATAACATGTACCTGTAACTTTAGCTCTTTAATAATAATTATAAAATCATGTCCTTCACGGACTAGTATACAAATGAGAGTGATCAAACTCCTGTTATTTAAATATTATATTAAAGTAAATGACTCTTACACAAATGTCTCATTATAAGTGATCTGAATCACACTGTCATGCGTGTGATTAGAGATAATCAGGTAAATCTGTGAATAAACTTTGATTCTTAGCATCACAGTGTCAAACTGGGTGAAAACTGTTTGTGTGATATTGTTAATAAACCAGGTGACAGTATGATAAATATTCTCCCAGCATCACAGTGTGTTGTGTTCACTACACTATGGACATGATGAGCTGTACTCTACTCTGGACACACAGTGTGGCCACTTATATTTAATCTACAGAATAAAAGGTTTATTCATGCAGAGAATCACAGAACACCACAGAACACCACAGAACATCATAGAACACCACAGAACATCACAGAACATCATAGAACACCACAGAACACCACAGAACATCATAGAACACCACAGAACACCACAGAACATCATAGAACACCACAGAACATCATAGAACACCACAGAACACCACAGAACATCATAGAACACCACAGAACACCACAGAACATCACAGAACATCACAGAATATCACAGTCCTGCTTCTCTCATACTCACTTTTTGTTCTGAGCTGTAAAAGTGAATGACAGTGTGAGATTTTCATTCAGCAGGTCGTGTGTCACCTGCTGCCTTCCACAGAACAACTATAGTGTATAACAGTCTCATATGGTGTTATACATGGTACCATGGTAACATTACTTCTATAACATGGTTTATATAAATATTCTTTCAACATTTCATAATTTACTGAGGTCTAGATTAGTCAGTCATTATTCAGTACTACACACCACTGCTGTTCACTCAGAGTCATTATTCAGTACTACACACCACTGCTGTTCACTCAGAGTCATTATTCAGTACTACACACCACTGCTCTTCACTCAGAGTCATTATTCAGTACTACACACCACTACTGTTCACTGTCATTATTCAGTACTACACACCACTGCTGTTCACTCAGAGTCATTATTCAGTACTACACACTACCGCTGTTCACTGTCATTATTCAGTACTACACACCACTGCTGTTCACTGTCATTATTCAGTACTACACACTACCGCTGTTCACTGTCATTATTCAATACTACACACCACTGCTGTTCACCCAGAGTCATTATTCAGTACTACACACTACAGCTGTTCACTGTCATTATTCAGTACTACACACCACTGCTGTTCACCCAGAGTCATTACTCAGTACTACACACCACTACAGTTCACTCAGTGACCATGTAAGAAACAGTCACAGATGTGTGCTCAGTAAAACTTTAGAGCCTGCAGCAAGAGCCCCTTTGGAGAGTATTAAGACCTCTGCTCCATTGGAACTTGTGTGGATTGATTTTTGGTCAGCTGAGGACAACAACAACAACTCTGTAGATATTTTGGTGATCTCTGATCACTTCACTAAGTTGGCACATGCATTTTGAAGACCAAACTGCACGGACAGTTGCAAAGAAGCTTTGGGATGATTTTTTTTTGTCAGAAGCCTCTCAGTAGTCAGAGTGTTTACACACCACATGAATATTACATTACAGTGTGTGTGAGTTCACTCTCTCATTAATGGATTAAACATTTACATATGTAATGAGTATTTGAATAAAATCTCTTAACATCACAGAGAAGAAAAAAAAATTATTTACTTACCATAAGGCCAGGATCTGTGTAAACAAGAGAAGGGGACCCAATGTTAGATGAAACAGCACAATAAATACTTTAACACAACTTCTCCCAGTCCTTCTGTTATCAGGACTCACGTCTCCTGGTATCTTAGATTAGTTTAGATTCTGGCCTGTCAAAAACACCCAGTGCATGAATCCTATGTTGGGGCCTGATTAGCTACACAGTGTATCTACAACTGCTTTACAAGTCAAACATTTGATTAGGGGAGCACAAGAAGCTCCGCCCCTTTCTCCATTATAAGTGAGCTGTTATAAACCAGTTTAAGTCCTGGCGTTCACACCTGCTCTCTGTTTAACTCCAGTATGGTGTGGAGAAGGAGGTCCACTAGATTCTTCTCTTCATGATGTCCAGCAGTGTGATGGAAGAGTGGAGTTGGGCCTCCACACCAAGTCATTTTAAACTACTGTGCAGCAACTGTGGAAAAGGAGCTGCAGTCCTGGTTTCTCTTTCTGTTGGAGGAGATCTGCTGCTATTGTGGATCTCCAGAAACATTCAGCTCTTCAGTCTCCATTAATGTCTGAGGTCATCAAAAGTCTTTTCATCAGTCCCCATCTGCTTTGTATGCAGCTGTGTGTAAAGACTCTGGGAGCTGAAGCTGATTCAGAGAGTATCTGCTTCACAATCACCTCACCTGAAGTGAATTCTTCTACCACACTGTTTACATGGAAATGTTTAGAACAGTCTCATACCAGTTTTATGTAAATGTTTATAGTGTTATACCAGTTTATTTCAGTCAGTGTGTCTTAGGTCTTTTTCAGAATGTGAAATGTAAAACATTTATGTTGTTCTGCTCATCCAGCTGTGTTGTGCTGGGTCATAGTTCACATCCAGCTGTGTTGTGCTGAGTCATAGTTCACATCCAGCTGTGTTGTGCTGGGTTATAGTTCACATCCAGCTGTGTTGTGCTGGGTCATAGTTCACATCCAGCTGTGTTGTGCTGGGTCATAGTTCACATCCAGCTGTGTTGTGCTGGGTCATAGTTCACATCCAGCTGTGTTGTGCTGGGTCATAGTTCACATCCAGCTGTGTTGTGCTGGGTCATAGTTCACATCCAGCTGTGTTGTGCTGGGTCATAGTTCACATCCAGCTGTGTTGTGCTGGGTCATAGTTCACATCCAGCTGTGTTGTGCTGGGTCATAGTTCACATCCAGCTGTGTTGTGCTGGGTCATAGTTCACATCCAGCTGTGTTGTGCTGGGTCATAGTTCACATCCAGGTGTGTTGTGCTGGGTCATAGTTCACATCCAGGTGTGTTGTGCTGGGTCATAGTTCACATCCAGGTGTGTTGTGCTGGGTCATAGTTCACATCCAGCTGTGTTGTGCTGGGTCATAGTTCACATCCAGCTGTGTTGTGCTGGGTCATAGTTCACATCCAGCTGTGTTGTGCTGGGTCATAGTTCACATCCAGCTGTGGTGTGCTGGGTCATAGTTCACATCCAGCTGTGTTGTGCTGGGTCATAGTTCACATCCAGCTGTGTTGTGCTGGGTCATAGTTCACATCCAGCTGTGGTGTGCTGGGTCATAGTTCACATCCAGCTGTGTTGTGCTGGGTCATAGTTCACATCCAGCTGTGTTGTGCTGGGTCATAGTTCACATCCAGCTGTGTTGTGCTGGGTCATAGTTCACATCCAGCTGTGTTGTGCTGGGTCATAGTTCACATCCAGCTGTGTTGTGCTGGGTCATAGTTCACATCCAGCTGTATTGTGCTGGTCTCAGTGTTCACATACAGTTTCTCTGTGGTTCTTCCTGTAGTTGTTGTAGTCTGTGTTATGGAAGGTCACTTTAACAGTCTTGCTCTATATCATTAAGGCCACACTGACACTAATCTCTTCACCTCTCTGATGTAGTTAAAGTATATCTCATTGTTTTACTTCAGACTGATACTGAGCCAATCTGTGATTTAGTCCAGATTATTGATCTCTAGTTTAAATCCAGATCTGTTCATTTTCCTGCATTTACACTTTACACCATGATGTGTAGATCTGTGTCAGAGTGAGAAACTGTTACTGTTTGTTCCACTAAAATGAACCATCAGTCCTTCACTCCACATGAGCATCATTCACCCCCTGTACACTGAACCTCATTTATCTGAACACAACAGGATTATCAACATGTGGGTTTGGTATTTCTGTCTGTTCATGTTCATTCTGAGGTGAGACTGATGGAGATGTTGAGATTATGTAGAGTGGAGCTCTGGAATACTCACCCCTTACTCGTACTGTGAGCTCCTGTGTTGTGTCTCCACTGGTCACCTGACACAGGTAATATCCTGTATCTGACCATCTGCAGTCTCTCAGCTGTAAGGAGACGTTTCCTCTCTGCAGCTCCTCCATGAACAGACTCGCTCTGTCCTCGTAGCCCCTCCCCTCTGTCACCTGTCCATTCTTATAGAGACAAATACAGTCTGTCCCCTTAAACCACCTGATCTCCATGGCAACAGCACTGGTTTCAGGAGACAGGTGACAGGAGAGAGTGACAGCAGAGCCATACGGACGCTTTTCACCATCATGTGGGCCAATGAGTTTAAACTCATCTGTAGGAAAACACACACACACACACACACACACACACAAATTATGTTTATCTCCTGATTAAGATCATTATGATGATTCTCTGATTTCTCTCTGAGTTTAAATTCATATATAGGATACAAAACTTCCTCACACACAAACACACAGAAATAGTTTCACAATTAAATGCAATGTGTCATATTTGTCAATTGTTATTTTCATCTCAATCAAAATTTGTCCTCCGCATTTACCCATCTGTGCAGTTAACACACACACGCACGCACGCACGCACGCACGCCCGCACACACACACACACACACACACACACACACACACACACACTAGTGATTACTAGGGGGATGTAGTGCACATGAGCGGTGGGCAGCCCTAGCCCGGCGCCCGTGGAGCAGTTGGGATTAGGTGCCTTGGTCAAGGGAACCTCAGTCATGATCTCAGACCTGGGAATCGAAGAGATGTTCTGACTGATGAACTCTGGAAGTGACTTACTGATACTCGCAGATGCCATCTTGATCTCCTACAGGTTCAAACTCATAAAATCTGAGAGAGAGAGAGAGAGAGAGAGAGAGAGAGAGAGAGAGAGAGAGAGAGAGAGAGAGAGAGAGAGATGGTTAGTATTTTCTGTAATATGGTGGATTGTTTAATCGTGTTTGTCTTGTTGGTGACTAGCGCGCTTTAACATGGTGCTAACTCCTCTTACCTTCACGGTTCTTCACACACATCTGCTGTTTTAGGTCAAGTAGACTGTGTAGACATTTCAGAGCGACTCTAATCGGATCTTTGTCTTATAACAGCATGAATAGTAGGACAGTATACAGTAGGATAGTAAACGTTCACATGGTACAAACCAGATCTCCGTTTTGCTCTGCAGGAAGAAAGACTGAAGTACTTTCACTTTTACATTTATTCCAGTCGCAGCATTTGAGCGTCACTCTTAGGGACGGGTAGGATATTTATATAAATAATAAATCTGAGAATAAATTAGCTGTTTTTAATAGTTTAAATTTTCTTAAAGTTCTTATCGTGTTTAATATTTAACAGTGATTAAGCGTACTTCTCCATCAGTGGCATTATTGTACATCGAGATTCGGGCTAATGTACTGATTTAGAGCTTTTAGCCACAAGGGGGCAGCAGACATCTGAAGTTAAGTTACAGTTTACATTTTACTTGAACACGCAGACACAAAACAGTTTAATTGTTCCACCTAATTCAGCAAAAAATAGTATTATTTATTCAAAGATTCTCCGTACTTCTACGTACTTCATCGGTTATCCGTGGTTTTTGGTTGGCGTGGGTGGTGATGGTCTTTGTGGTGCTGACGTCCTCCATGTGTTTTATGTAGGCCGACACAGTCATGACGTACTCGTCCAGGTTGATGTGGTCACTGTAAGTGGCAGCTTCCTTGAACACGTCCCACTCAGTGTGTTCAAATCCGTCCTGTAATACCTCCATAGCTCCCTCAGGCCACACACTCACCTGCCTCACAGTAGGTTACTCTCTGATCAGCAGGGGCTTAGACGCAGGAATTATCATAACAGATGAATGGTCTGAGGAGCCAAGGTGGGGGCGGGAACTGCTTTGAATGCATTCTTCAAGTTGGTGTAGGCCAGATCTAGTGTGTTCATACCTCTGGTTGCACAGTCCACATGCTGATGGAGGTTTGGAAGAACTGTCTTCATATTAGCCTGGTTGAAATCCCCAGCAACAATGAAAAAGCCTTCAGGGTGAGCTGACTGCAACTCACTGGTGGTCTGGTAGAGAACACTCATAGCTTCCTTTGTATTTGCATCAAGAGGCACTTAAACAGCAGTGATGGAAACTAGCGTAATATCCCTGGGTAGATAGAATGGTCTGCAGATTACAGTCATGAACTCAATGTCTGGTGAACAATGACTTGAGACTTATACACAGACAGTAGTGTTCAGACACCCAGAGAGAAGATTAACCAACTAAAACACTACATCCACACTCCAGACTAACCATACTAACACTTAGTGTGTGTATGTGTGTGTGTGTGTGTGTTGTCTCTCAGTATCAGGAGTCTGAGCCAGTGTCATTCACCATGGAGCTCCGCCCACTCAGACTCTGTCCATGGTGCTGATACTGCAGTCCCTCCTGCAGCCTAAACACCCAGATAAACAGCAGGACCCTCACAGCAGCAACAGTAGCCATGGCAACAGCATCATCAGCATCTCATCCCTCTCACCCAATCACAGTGCCAGTGTGGTTCCCCCAGTGGTGATGCTGCAGTGCCAGTGTGGTTCCCCCAGTGGTGATGCTGCAGTGCCAGTGTGGTTCCCCCAGTGGTGATGCTGCAGTGCCAGTGTGGTTCCCCCAGTGGTGATGCTGCAGTGCCAGTGTCCTACACAGAAGCAGAACACTGCTGCAGTCGTGCCGGGCCAGCGCTCCAGTGATCAGGAAGGAGAGACGCTGCTGGGTTTGTGTCAGCTGATGCTGGGAGGAGGAGCAGCACTGGGAGGTGAAGCAGAGATACCAAACACACACACACACACACACACACACACACACACACACACACACACACACACACACACACACACACACACACACACACACACATCTGCTATGACTCCCTCACACACACACACATACACACACACACACACACACACATCTGCTATGACTCCCTCACACACACACACACACACACACACACACACACACACACACACACACACCTGCTCTGAACCCCTCACACACACACACACCTGCTGTGACCCCCTCACACACACACCTGCTGTGACTTCCACACACACACCTGCTCTCACCCCCTCACACACACCTGCTGTGACTCCCTTACACACACACACCTGCTCTGACCCCTCACACACACACCTCCTGTGACTTCCACACACACACCTGCTCTGACCCCTCACACACACATCTGCTGTGACTCCCTCACGCACACATCTGCTGTGACTCCCTCACACACATCTGCTGTGACTCCCTCACACACACCTTCTGTGACACTCACACACACACACACCTGCTCTGACACCCTCACACATACCTGCTCTGACCCCCTCACACACACCTGCTCTGACTTCCTCATACACACATCTCCTCTGACCCCCTCACACACACACACCTGCTCTGACTCACACACACACACCTTCTGTGACACTCACACACACACACACACCTGCTCTGACACCCTCACAAATACCTGCTCTGACCCCCTCACACACACACCTGCTCTGACTTCCTCATACACACATCTCCTCTGACCCCCTCACACACACACACCTGCTCTGACCCCCTCACACACACACCTGCTCTGACCCCCTCACACACACACATCTGTGGACTCACACACACACCTTCTCTGACCCCCTCACACACATACCTGCTGACTCCCTCACATACACTTGCTGACCCCCTCACACACACACCTGATCTGACCCCCTCACACACACACATCTGTGGACTCACACACACACCTTCTCTGACCCCCTCACACACACACCTGCTGACTCCCTCACATACACTTGCTGACCCCCTCACACACACACAAAAATCCAAACCTACATGGCCCTGTGTGAAAGTGATTGCCCCCTAAACCAACCAACAACAACTGCAACCAAGTGTTTGCTATAAATTGCAATGAGTCTTTTACAGCGTTCTGGAGGAATTTTGGCCCACTCATCTTTGCAGAATTGTTGTAATTCAACCACATTGGAGGGTTTTCGAGCATGAACAGCCTTTTTAAGATGATGTCACAGCATCTCAATCAGATTGAGGTCAGGATTTTGACTAGGCCACTCCAGAGCCCTATAGAGAGAGAGTCGCGTCAACTCCGTTCACTCCAATGGACCAGTTTTTTACAGCAATGGCGGATCGTGGAGCCTGTCAATAGTTCCCGGAAGTTAGCAGCAAATACGAGCAGCGCAGTCAAACTGGAGCAGTGGACCATCTGTGATACACTTTTACAGGTTAGTACGCTTAAAAAATCAGATTGTGTATTATAAGGACATCAGAATCAAATTAGCATGTGCATTAAAATGTGAATTAAAGCATTTTAGTGAATTATCCACCTCTTAATAAGCAGATTTAGGGAACTAAATCTATGCTAAGACAACGCGAATACGGTTAGCGAGATTTCACATTAACGACCGACAGCCTATTAATTGTAAATTCCTCTCTTAATGCCATTTCACCTAAACGCGATGTTTTTGCGGGGTAGCTATAAGTATTGGTTAAATATAACATTTGAGTGTGATTGTAGAGTGTGTTGGGTCGAGGAGGTGAAATGAGGATATCCATTTTGGAGTACCAACTAACGTTTTATTTCCTTTTATTTTATTTATTTATCCCTTTATTTATTTTATTTTCCTTTTTATTTCGTTTTATTTATTTTTATTTTATTTTATTAACGTATTTCCTCAGTTTTTGAAACTGCTGGATATAAAAGACGTATACTATTTAGTGTGATTAAGTTTTAAATATTCTATCACTTAAAGAAATATAATTATTAGGAGTTCATACTTATTATACCTGTGTCAACACTATAGCTGTGATCAGCAGCTATGGGCCCTGTCTTTACAGGTCCAGTGGTGCATCGTAGTGCAGGGGGGTTCCTCTTTCTGAGTGCGGGGCGATGCACAAAAATGGTGGGAACAGCATCTGCTCTCAGCCTAGTCTTGCCCTGTTTGGTTTTGATGAACTGGTCTGCCTCAAAATGTGCCTGCAGAGTGATGTGAGTTTACTCCTCACACATGACAACTCAGTTTTGTCTACCCATATACATATTCCATAGTGGGTGAATACACAGTATTAGAGAACACTTACTGGATACGTATACACTCATTACACGTATAAAAAACAACCAAGGATGTGCAACAAGTTCAAATTCATATCACATCAATACTCATAATAATCATTTTCTCCTGTCTTTTTCTCCTCTCTCTCTTTAAGCCAAAGAACCATAGGGGATTCAATGGAGCCTGCAACTAGATAGCACCCTCACCCTGCACCCGAGTCTGTCTGGAGTCTTAGATTTTTTTTGTTCACTATTCTGTATTTTAATAAATCAGGCATTAAGCTTTCCAATAGTGTGTTTATTGTGAAAAGTGCAAATGCAGTGTTTGATGATTACCTCACATATATATTTGCTGTTGTAATCTTTAGTGAGGGTAAGATTGCTCCTGCTTAGTTGAGACAACCATTTTTTTCTCCTCTCAGTATCAGTGGGGAAACCATACATTTTTGCTCGATTGGAGCATCCCCATGCAACACAGCAAACCATGGTGGACACTACACAAACAACACGGAGGAAAGGACCCAGAAAAACTGCTTGACATGATATTCATATTTGAGATTATTAGAGATTTATTTAATGAATTAATTGCTGTAAATAAGTGTGTATTAAAAAGACAAGATATATATATAATTTATCTATGTATTTTAATATGTCATATACTGTCTGGATGTAAATGTAATGTGTTTTAATGTACCCTTTTAAAGCATATTTCTGCACAATGAAGTCAAAGAAAATTTTCCTTCTGTCAGAAAATGTACATTAGTCATTTAGATTACTTAGGTCACCAATACCATGGGATTACAGAAATTACCATGAATGTTAGAAAATTAATCTCATCTGAATTTCTCACCCCTTCCTGTCCCTCTAAATATATAAATGAACGTAATATATAACAATTATAAAACAATCAAAGCATTAAACAGCAATGTGCTCTAAAATTAGCCTAAAGTTGGTCATTATATGTTCACAATAATCCTCAAATCGCAGTTCTGTCTGTGTTTATGCGCTCAAATTGAACTTCCTGGAACTATCTGAAGCCTCCGTGAATCACGTGACCATCAAGCGTTTTGAACTTCCGTTGTCGTGACTCTCTCTCTATACGGCTCTGGGCCACTCCAAAGTCTTCATTTTGGTTTTCTTCAGACATTCAGAGGTGGACTTGATGGTGTCTTTAGGATCATTGTCTTGCTGCAGAACCCAAGTTCGTTTCAGCTTGAGGTCACGAACAGATGGCCGGACATTCTCCTTCAAGATCTTTTGGTAGACAGCAGAATTCATAGTTCCATTTATCACAGCAAGTCTTCCAGGTCCTGACGCAGCAAAACAGCCCCAGATCATCACACTACCACCACCATATTTTACTGTTGGTATAATGTTCTTCTTCTGGAATGCAGTGTTTCTTTTACGCCAGATGTACTGGGACACATACCTTCAAATGAGTTCAACTTTTGTCTCATCGGTCCACAGAATGTTTTCCCAAAAGTCTTGGGGATCATCAAGATGTGTTCTGGAAACATTCAGACGAGCTTTAATGTTCTCTTTGCTCAGCAGTGGTTTTCATCTAGGAACTCTGCCATGTAGGACATTTTTGTCCAGTCTCTTTCTGATGGTGGAGGCATGAACTCTGACCTTAACTGAGGCAAGTGAGGCCTGCAGTTCTTTAGATGTTGTTGTGAGGTCTTTTATGACCTCTTGGATGGGTCGTCGCTGCGCTCTTGCGGTAATATTGGGCAGCCGGCCACTCCTAGGAAGGTTCATCACTGATCCATGTCTTCGCAATTTGTAGACAATGGCTCTCACTGTGGTTTGCTGGATTCCGAAAGCTTTGGAAATGGCTTTATAACCCTTTCCAGACTGATAGATCTCAATTACCTTCTTTATCAATTGTTCCTGAATTTCTTTGGATCTTGGCATGATGTGTAGCTTTTAAGGATCTTTTGGTGGACTTCACTTTGTCTGGCAAGTCCTATCTAATTTGAGAACAGGTGTGGCAATCAGGCCTGGGTGTGGCAAGAGACAGTGTACTCAGGTGTCAGAAAAAAGAAAAGAAGATTACACATGACATGTTTCCACACTCACCCTAATCACCATTCTTCCAAACTGTAATGATTCTGACTTAGAAGGAGGACACATGTGCATCAGGGGTAGGGTTTATCTAATAGTGGGCAGGGTTTATCTAATAGGGGGCAGGGTTTATCTAATAGTGGGCAGGGATTTTCTAATAGGGGCAGTGTTTATCTAATAGGGGCAGTGTTTATCTAATAGGGGGCAGGGTTTATCTAATAGGGGGCAGGGTTTATCTAATAGCGGGCAGGGTTTATCTAATAGTGGGCAGGGTTTATCTAATAGTGGGCAGGGTTTATCTGGGTGAGGATCCTGGATGATTACTGCACACACACAGAGAGGTCACGTGATCTACGAGGCATATTTGGTTGTCTGAACTAATACGCTATGGCACTACACATGGGAAGAGCTGGACATTAAGAACCAGGGGACATTTATAAAGAGACACAAGGGACATAAACAAGCAGGGAAACAAAGCAGAGATGGACACACAGACAGATCAAACAATAGTCCAACTAAACATATACCAAACTATGAGTGACATGACCAGGAAGACACTAGTATAACATAGAAGACACTTAAATAAGGGAACATAAACAGAGTTGATAAATTCACAAACTTTTACACTGAACAGGGATGAACACAAATGGGGATTAAACGGAAACATGAACAGAGAAGTTAACCTAACACACATGAACTAGGAACAGGGGGAATCAGACAGGGATAATTAAATAGAGAACCTGAACAGTAAACGCAGCACAAGAAAACTAACCATGAACACCTGAACAGACAACACCTGAGCTCAGACAACACATGAGCACATGCACTTAAAAATCACCCAGCGTACACAACAAGGAGAACCAACATTGACCCACAAACCAATACTACCAGGACAGGGACTAAAACAAACCAATACTACCAGGACAGGGACTAAAACAAACCAATTAAACCACCAAAACAAGGGACAGCTGGGCCAATAAATGTGGAGTGAACAAACTGAACAGAAACCATGGCAATGAAAACAAAGGCGGAACTAAAGGAAAAAGAAAACAAGAATGACAGGTAGGGGCGGAGCCAGATGTGACAAAAACCATATAAACAACAAAACATATCAGTCCCCATATATAGTGTGTAGGGTGTATAGAGTGTGTAGTGTGTGTCACAGTATGGCTGCTGACTCCGTTTGCACATGTTGATGTACATGGGTATGTTTGTCTGGTTACTTCCGTGTGTGTGTTATCTGTATCACCTGTCCCTCATCCCATTGTAACGTGCTACACTTGTCGTCTGTGTATTTAATTGTGTCTTGTGTATGTTCGTTGTCAGTTGTTGATACGTGGCGTTGTGTTAAGTGCTCACTGTTTTCTGTATAGTGCTAATGTGCTACCCGTTGTCACGTCCAGCTCCGCCCTCCTCCCTTGTCCCACCTAGCTTCCCCGTTTCCTTGGTTTCCCTTCTGTATGCCACGCCCGTCCTCAGAGTTTCCACCTGTGTCTCGTTTACTTCCCTGGTTTTTGTGAATTTAGTTTCCCCTGCCCTGTGTACCCGCGTCGTACCTGCTCTATCGTGGTTCCCTGCTTATCATTTATGTTTCTCCCCTTTACCTTTCACCACGCGCTTGGTTTGTAATGTTCCCGTGCTTGTCGGCTTTATCTCGTTGTCTAGTATTCTCGTCTGACTGTATTACCCCCTCTGTGAGTAGCTTAGTCCCTTTCTGCCTCCTATGTTGTAGTTTAGTGGTTTGTTGGTTCCTTTTTAATAAATATTCATATCCTTGTGTTTGCATCACTCCTGCCTCTGACAAACGTTACACCCGTGTAATCAACAACAGTCCTGCACGCTGCTTTCATCTCTGTGTCTTGCTCACCTTGCAAAAGACATCAATGCAATAAAAGAAAAATTCAACCTTTAATTCAGTGCATTTATTCAGAGGGACAAAAATCCCCATTAAGAAATAATTCTACATAAATACATGTGCCACAATTATTGGCACCCTTCATATTAATACTTTATACAACCCCTTTTTGCCAAAAAGACAGCACTTAATCTTCTCCTATAACATTTCACAGAGAGAGATCTTCCACCGTTCCTCTGCACAATCTCTCTAAATCATCCTGGTTCCTGGTTCCTCTCCTATGTTCTCTCCTCTTCAGATCACCCCACAGGTCTTCAACTGGGTTAAGGTCTGGGGACTGAGGTGGCCGTGCGAAGAGTTTGATCATGTGACTGGTGAACTGTTTTTGTGTAGATCTGGCCACATGTTTAGGGTCATTATCTTGCTGAAAGACCCAGTGATGACCCATCTACAGCTTTTGGGCAGAGGCCACCAGATCTTGATTTAAAATGTCCTGGTTTACCAAAGAGTTCATGATGTCATGCAGCCCAATAGGGTTCCCAGGGACTTTGGAAGAGAAACAGACCCACAACCTCACCCATACTCCACCCATACTCCACCGATCCTCCCCCATACACCACCCATTCTCCCCCATACTCCACTCATCCTCTCCCATACACCACCCATACTCCACCCATACTCCACCCATTCTCCCCCATACTCCACCGATCCTCCCCCATACACCACCCATTCTCCCCCATACTCCACTCATCCTCTCCCATACACCACTCCTTCCCTTGTTCTTTGCTGGTCATTGTATGTAGCCCCATGTTTCTGAGCCTCTGTGTTTTCCACTGTTTCCTGGTGTGGTTTGAACACAGGTGCAGGTGAGGACCTCATACCCAGCAGGTAACAGCTACTAAAGCAGAGGTTGAACACCTGATTCAGCTCACGAGGGCTCAGTAGTGATCTGATGAGGTCAGTGATGTCTGGACAGCATCAAGGAGCCCTGAATTCACCACAGTGTCACTGCTGAACTTTCACCAGGGAAGAGTTCAAATTGCAGATGAGTTTGGACATTAATGAGAGACAACCAGGTGGTGGAGGAAACAGGAATGTGTCAGTTACCTGATCTTACTGCTACTAAAACCCCACTGATGTGGACATGACAGAATCCAGTGTGACTGCCATAATGCAAAAGAACACAACACAGTATACGGACTGTTGCCTTCCACTACAAGTGGAGTGATATACTTCTCATTTCAGAACTCATATCAGTACACTGGTACGCTGTATAATTACAGTATAATCAAAGAAAAAGAGAGCAGAGAGCAGAGGAAAACATTCACTGATCCACTGATGTCCTGTATTAACATGATAATCTCTGCTACTACAAGATCAAATGGAGCTGCTGAGGTTTAAAGGTATTTAGGATCATTCATTGATCAGACAGAGCGTTTATGACTGGATCACTGAGTGTCCCCCAGAGCAGCAGTTGGGTTAATCTAACAAACAGTCCTGTAGTGTCCTGATGACCCTGTTCTCCCACTCTGTCTCCCTCTCTGACTCCCTCTCTCGTCACAGTTCTCTCATAAACCTCCTCAAGCACTGAGTGAGTCTCTCTGAGCTCTGAGAGTCTCTGTCTCAGTGTCTCCAACTCTCTCTCCTTTTCTTCCATCTTACAATCAAAATCTTTCTGGTTCTTTGTCATGACAGTCCACATTCTCTGTTGGAGTTCAGGCATGATGATCTTCATGAGGTTCCTCTCTGCCTCCACCCTGGCCTCTCCTTCATACCTCTCCATGATCTCCTCCATCTCCTGTCTGTGTCTCTCCTCCATTTCTGTCCTCTCCATCTCTCGTTTCTCTTTCAGTTTCTTCACCTTTTCTTCTATTTCTGTCCTTTGCTCTACCTCTCGGTCCAGCTCTTGTTTCAGTTCTCTTTTTTTCTTCATTCCTTTCTTCCTTCATCTTTCTCTCCAGTTCAGTTGTTCGATCATTAAGTTGTCTGATATCTCCTTCATGTCCTTGTATCACTCCCTCTATCTTTTTCAGAAAGTCTTGCACCTCCTTTTCCAGTTTCTCTTTCATTTCTCTTTCATCATTTGCTTTATTTTCTTCACTTTCCTTAAGAATTTTTATCCTCATCTCTCTGATCAGAGATTCTGTCTCCAGGTAAATCTCACTGCTGTAGAATCTCTCTCTGTTTCCTTCCACCATCTTCTCTATCTTCTCTAGCAGCTCTGAGATCTGAGACCCATCCCCACTCTCCTTAATGTTGAGACAGTGAAACCTCTTCCCACATTTCTCCACAAGTGTCTGGACCTCTTGGCTTCCCGACTGAATGAACTGTTCAGGATTTTGCTCTTCCTCACTAACAGTGAAGAGGATCATGGTGTTCCTCCAACATCTCTCTCCAAACATCTCCTCCATTTTCTCCAGCATCCCTCTCTCCTCTCCTGCAGGCTGCTTCACTGGTATGACTAGGAGGAAGGCGTGGGGTCCTGGGGCAGACAGACGGACACAGAGTCCCACGTCCTGTCTCACCTCCTCCAGAGAGAGTTCAGGGCAGAACCAGTCAGGAGTGTCCACCACAGTCACCTTCCTCCCAGCCACCTCCCCCTGTCCGGTCTCACTCTGCTGGGGGAGTGTAGATGTAGCAGCCTGGCTCCTCTCCTCTCTGCCCAGGATGGTGTTTCCTGCTGCACTCTTCCCAGACCCAGTCCTCCCCAGCAGCACCAGCCTGAGTTCTGGTACAGGAACCAGCACTGGAGAGTCTGGACTGGAGGATTTTCCACCCACTGGAAATGAATAAGAATAAATAATTTAACACAGAATAGTTTACTACAATCTGGTAAATAGCTGTTAATAAATCCTTATGGTACTATATGTATCTCTATTAATCCCGTACTTGTTGGAGATTCTTCCATACTGTTTCTCCTCCTGGGTGGAGTTGCTGAGTCTGGAGTCTCTCCACTCACTATAACACAGCAGAACCAGACAGAATGAAGAACACGTTATTCAGAATGCAGAGAAGTCAGATGAGGATTATTAAAATAATCTGTAATAGATTATAAGTAACTATTTTCAAAGAATAACTTGTATTTGTCCTCATATCTACTATGTTAGGGTCTGTAGTATAGTAGCTGTAATACTTCAGTTGTTTCTACAGCTTAGCATGTGTAATGTGGTAGTGATACATCTCATATATTACTTTACTAGTTTATTATTACACTTTGTGTTCATAATACTTCTGTGCAGTGGCGTGAACACATAGACATCAGGTGGTGCTAAAGCACCACCAACTCTGCCCTTTATCAACGAAAGTGCCCTTTTGAAACTTCGTTTTTTTAAATCATTTTACTGAGGTCGGTTGAAATGATCTTTGGAAAACCTGAGCGATTAAAAACAATGCCCTGAAATGAGCCACGACCTCACACACACCCGACCTCTCTCTTCCTTTAACACCAGATGCGCTGCAGCAGCAGTTCAGTTCAGCGAGGTGAAGGAAGCGTCTTCAGCACAGCACGCACGGTCACAGATAGACTTCTTCTCCCGTGCCCCACCAGCCAGGTCACACATCAAGTAAAATCTACCGTTTGCCCTCTAAGCCCAACGTGAAATCATTTTCTTGTGCAGTAAAATGTCTGATACAGCACCAAACCAATACAAATAATTAAGGTAGAGTTTGCAAATCTATGTATTAAGCTGAACATCTTCTGTTGTATAGGTTTTGTTAGGCAACATAAATTAACACAATCGTTTGTGAAAGAAGAAACGGGAAGTTCCCCATTACCTGTGAAAAATGCCCATCTGCATTCATGTAATGACAACACTCAGTAGCCTATAACTCCTTCTCCTACTTTATGGTCTTTTTACTGTCTTAATTGTAGGCCTATATTGATTTACTAATTGCAAAATATATGCAACAAGGCCTGCAGACAGTGGAGGGTAAACAGAAGTTAACTGAAGGACATGACTCTATATAGTTAATATTGGATATGAATTTTATCAGTTGGCTGCGTCCATTGAAAACTCATGTTTAGAGAATGTTACAAATAAAATGTCAAATTTCATTCAACACGTGCTTGTAATTTTTTTTATAATTAAGTTCTCCACGTGCGCTAAAAAAGAGCCCTTCACCCCCCCCCCCCCCCCCGAGCACTTGCCCCCCAAAATGTCTGAGCACGCCACTGCTTCTGTGTTAAGTTTTCTGGTCTGGTCTGCAACGGTATCATATGTCTCTTTGTGTGGCCAGTTGGTTGTCTAATTCGGGTTATGCTGAATAAACACATGCTCCCTGACCGTTAGTGCTACAATTTCACTAAGACTAAGAGTGCATCTTGATCAAGGCAATAGATCACAAATATCCACTACAATTACAAACCTTCTTTTAAAGCATTCTTTGTTTAAATACTAAATAACTCACTATTTGGATAGTACTCCTGATTGCTGCGTCTTCTGACTGGGACTGGTGGGTCTGGGTCTGTCCTCTCCTGTAGCTGTTTGCTTTTCTCCTCTAGAAGTCTGTCTTTCTCCTCAACCTGCTTGTCTTTCTCTTCAAGCTGTTTGATCTTTTCTGTCAGTTCAGTTTTCTGTTGTTCCAGTAGGACCATCATCTCCTGGAGTTCGCTGTTCTTCTCGTGTAGTTCCTTTCCCAGTGTCTCCAGTTGGTTTTTACTGGTTTCCACCTCTTTTGCTGTGTTCTCCAGTAGTCTCTCTTTCTCCTTGACCAGTTCATCCCTCTCATTTATTATTTTATTTTGGTTCTCTATTGTCTTTAAATGTCCCTCTAATTCAGTGTCTTTTTGTTTGAGTTGGTTGTTTTTCTCTTCTACAGTCTTATTTCTCTCCTCCAATTGTTTTTCTTTGTTTTTCTCCATCTCTGACAGGTTCAGTCTCAGTGTCTCTAACTCTCTCTGTTTTTCCTCCATCCTACTGTCAAACTCTTTCTGTTTTTGGGTCATAAGGGTTTGGGTAATATATGCATGCAGGTTCCTGATCAGCTGTCTGTCTGTCTCTACTGCTGTAGCTGCACTCCTCTCTTTGCTCTTCATCTGCAGTCTGAGGTTCTTCACCATCTTCCTCCTCTCCTCCTGCATCCTTTTCAGCTCCTGTTCTGCCTCCTTCATCTGCTGATCTTCTCTCTCCAGTTCTCTCTCCTCTTCTCATCATCTCTCTCCTCTGATAACTTTTGCTCATGTTCATGTGTTTGTGGTTCATGCTGTTTTATCTTCTCCATCAGTTTCTCCACTGGCTCTGCTGAGCTCCTCAGAGCTTCCACCACAGCCCTCACTGTGTCTCTCATCTCCTGCTCTTCTCTTTGTCTCTTCTCCACTCTTTCTCTCACTATTCTTTCCTCCATCTCTCTCATTTCCACTCTGATCTGACTGATGCTCTCTCTCTCCTCTTGTGTCATTTCCTCTTCATCTAATTCTCCTTTACTGGGTGTTTGTTTGTCTGTTTGCTCCAGTTCAGTCTCAGTTTCCTTTAGCTGATCTTTCCATGATTTCCATCCTTCCATTAAGGACTTTAAGTTCTTCAGAGCAGGTCCAAGAATTCTGTCCTCTTTAAACTCTGAAATAACAATACGGACATTGGAGACTTTTTAGGATTATTTTACATTTTGGCACTAAAGTAAATGTACACTGTAAAAATAGTAGAAAAATATCAATTCATCTGTATGTTAATTTTTAAAAGATAAGTAAGTGACGTCTTGCTGTAATAATCAACATATCAAGTCAATTAACAGCATTTAACTTATAACTAAGAACAAAAACTGCTTGTGAAAAGCCATTTTGTATAAACTACAATGTAATAATAAAGTTTTAATACATCCTAACCTGCTGATTTAATACATCATAACTTATTCCTGTGCAAAAGATCCTTGTCATTACAAAAGAGAAGAACATCTGGATAAACTGAACAGTGTTGAGACTGAATGACCATGTGAAGAATCTTAGAAACATCTGCATCTCCTGCTACTGAACAGGTCTCATCACTGTGAAGGCTGTAAAACACTGGTGTCCAGGTAAAGATCCTCCCACCCCTCACTCACTTGGGGATTATGTCTGGATTACCCAGATCAAGACTGCAGTGTGAACCCTAATCCCACTGTGAGTGAAGCTCTGAGCTCACGGCACTGTTCCCTCCAGTGGTGGAGATGCTCTCTGACTCTCACTCCCTTAAAAAACTCTGATGACTAACGCCAGGAACATCAGACTCCATGGACTTCTTCTAAATTAACACTGTATTACCAAGTGTAGATTTAACGCTGGTGTCAATACAAAAACTAAATCTAAAAGCTGTTTAATAGTGTTGTTAGTATAACTCTTGACTATATTAATATGAAATGTGAAAATATGAAATGTGCCCTATTTTGTCAATTGTGATTTTTTTTTTTCACCGCAATCAAAATTTGTCCTCCGCTTTTTACCCATCTGTGCAGTTAGAACACACACACACACACTAGTGATTACTAGGGGACTGTGGTGCACACATGCCTAGAGCGGTGGGCAGCCCTAGGGGAGCAGTTGCGGTTAGGTGAAGGGCACCTCAGTCATAACCTCAGGTCTGGGAATCGAACCCACGACCCTCCGATCACAAGACAGATTCCCTACCACCAGACCATGACTGTGTGTGAGTACATGTTCATTTGTGCTGAAATTTCAGATGTTATATCCATCGATCCTTTTTGCACCTTATATTAAAGTATTTAATACTGATGTATAATAGCACAAACCCTCATAAACCCATGACTGAACCTTATAACTATCACAGTTCCAATCTTTCAATCTAGACTTAAGACTCACCTATTTAATCAAGCCTTCAGTTAATATTCCCCTTGTAAGGTGTGGGGCTCGGGGGCCCCCATACGTTGAGATTTCTGGTAATTTGAGATGTTGATGCTGTCATCCAGCTGTGTCATGGCATCACTCTAGTTGTAACAATGACTTGACTGGAAAGCAATGTCTCAGTGAGCCATGACTGTGATCACCTCTGAACCCTTCCCTTTAGTTATGCTGCTATAGATTAGCCTGCCGGAGCCACATGCTGTTCACTGGCACATGAGCTATGTACATTTAAATCAATGGTGGTTTAAATGTCCACTCAGTCCATTTTGTCTATCTTTTTGCATGCTTCTACTCAAGACGATTGCATGCAAGCACCTACAAGCACCTGGGAGATGGTCTGGCTTGCTGGTGGATGTACCGATGCCGGGGTTGGATGTGCCATTTCTGCAAGAGGACGTGCTGATGCTCCTACCTGAGGCCGCCCACCTGCACCAAAAGGACTGTGACTACTTGGCCAGGCAACAAGAACCTTAACTTGTACGGTAGAACTGTAGAACCACCCTGCACACCACAGACTTCTGCTAACGGGCCGCCCAATGGAGGATGGGTTCCCTTTTGAGTCTTGGTCCTCCCGAGGTTTCTTCTTATTCCCCACCATCATAGGGAGTTTTTCCTTGCCACTGTCGCCTTTGGCTTGCTCATTATGGATCTGGACCCATACGATTGTAAAGCTGCTTTGTGACAGTGGTTATATCCACACCATAAACTACAGTGGTTACAACCACACTATAAACTAGTGGTTATAACCACAATATAAACTACAGTAGTTATAACCACACTATAAGCTAGTGATCATAACCCAAATGAATAAAATCCCATGGTACTAAAGTTCTTATTTTCCTCCTCACCAGTCTGCAGAGCAGATTCCTCCATTTTCATTCTCTCCTCTTCTGTCCATCTTCTGTCTTTCTGTGGAAGTGAATTAAACAGAGTGAAGGGTCCATGATGTCATACTGTGTGTTATATATGAAGGACCAGTGTGGATTATTGAGAGCTGATATTATTAAGAGTGGAGACCCTGCTGACTGTAGCTGCTGTAAACTGATACTGTGTTTGGTAACACACAGTCAGAATACAGTCAACTGAGGAACACAGTCAAAGTACTGACTGATCAGATTTACAATGAGTGATATTAAACCTGTAATAAATCACACAGCTTTGTGGTAATGCGGGTGTATTAAACCTGTAATAAATCACACAGCTATGTGGTAATGTGTGTGTAAACATCAGATTAAAGTTCTGGTCCGTGAAAATATTGTCTGACGTAATCGGTCAGTGGCGCTGACCGATTACGCCCCCCCCCCCCCCCCAACATCACCATTACTACACACACAAGATCACTCACACCTCCCCCCTCCCCCACCTTCACCATTACTACACACACACAAGATCACTCACACCTCCCCTCCCCCACCATCACCATTACTACACACACACAAGATCACTCACACCTCCCCCCTCCCCCACCTTCACCATTACTACACACACTCAAGATCACTCACACCTCCCCTCCCCCACCATCACCGTTACTACACACACACACACACACACACACACACACACACACACACACACGATCACTCACACCTCCCCCCTCCCCCACCATCACATGGCTTCTTACCTGACGAATGAAGCCTTTATCAATTTCGAGGACAGCAGGAAAAAAGTAAGAAAAATAATTAAAGTAAATAATTAGGGAAAAGTTCAGGTTGAATAACATGTACATGATCTTTAAGTTGTAACTTTTGATTCGGCACTCTCCTTAGATACTCACATCAAATCTCTGGTTCACTCTTGTTTTTATCAGTTAACTTGGCTAAACTAAGTCCCATTGTGTCACGTTCTGAGCTTGAAATTGCTATCCATGCTTTCATCTCCTCTCGGTTGGATTATTGTAATTCTTTATATACAGGTATTAGTAATAACTCCCTAGAGTGTCTCCAGGTTGTTCAGAATGCTGCTGCAAGGCTTCTAACTAAGGGCGTACTCACACTAGGCTCTGTGATCCGGGCCCGGGCACGGTTGCCTGCCGAAGCACGGTTCGTTTGGCTAGTGTGAGCGCTCCAACCGTGCCCGGGCCCGGATCAGTTAACCGTGCTCGGGCCCGCTTGAAGAGGTGGGCCAGGGCACGATTCATGTGGACTCGGGCACGGTTCGCTTCTAGTGTGAGCGCTATCCGTGCCCGGGCCCGCTTGGTGCCTCGTGTGATTGGTTCATTTCGCTGGAACTCAAACATGACGTCAGTGATTCGATGCTCACGTTAAACAGT
This sequence comes from Brachyhypopomus gauderio, assembly GCF_052324685.1. Classification (NCBI taxonomy): domain Eukaryota; kingdom Metazoa; phylum Chordata; class Actinopteri; order Gymnotiformes; family Hypopomidae; genus Brachyhypopomus; species Brachyhypopomus gauderio. Next base: position 1,217,196 of record NC_135217.1, read on the forward strand.
CATAGCGGCAAAGCGATTAGCAGACAATCGTTGTGTTAAATTATCGATAAATCTGTGCTTGCACCGTGTTTCTGCACTCCCAAAACGACTCCAAAAACACAATAAAAAGAGAATCGTGAACTCCATAGTGTTGTGCGATCGCGCTTTTTTTCCAAATAAAGCGGCGTTGTGATGACGTAAGCGTGCTCGGGCCGGGTTGATGAAGCCAGTGTGAGTACAGGCCAGAGGGGGAGTGGGGAGGGGGGATAACCGGGCCCCAGCACGGACGAGCAAACCGTGCCTAGTGTGAGTACGCCCTAAAGAACATTTGTTAAGGAGACTCCTTCGACAGTTATGAGGAATTCCAGAGAGCACTGAGATTATGGAGTGAAGAGGGCTACCATCCAATGCACAAAATTAAAATTTATTTAAACATGATGTAAATAATAAAAACCCCAATTTACTTCTTTAAATGTACAAACCATCCAGAAAAAATGAATAAAAATGTCAAATCTGTCTTCTGCATTCTGTGAAATTAAATAAAATTAAAGGGGCTGATAATGTACTGGCAGGAAGAATATTTGTATACATCATACAATGTGGTGTACATATGAAGGTGCTACAGACAGACATTAACTTGTATTACATTTTGTGTTAACATTTATCACTGGCAGTGTATATTATAATGTGGTATTTAGCATGTGATTACTGCCATTAGCGGCAAGCAACTTAGGATAATTAAATTGCTATTTAAATTCTAAGCATGGTAAAGAAAAACAAAGAAGAGACTCACAAGTGAAAAACAAAATTCAATAAGAACAAACTGAGGTCCACCTCATAACCCCAAACAAAAGTATCTTCACCTCTTGTAAAATAATTTGTAAGTAAAATGTGTTTTGTCACAAAACACAAAAGAATAGTACTAATCTCTGATAAATCAAAATGTCGGGTGCAAATAGTACACACCGCTACGTATACCCGGGTGCAAATAGCACACACTGCTGCATATACACGGGTGCAAATAGCACACACTGCTGCATATACCTGGGTGCAAATAGCACACACTGCTATGTACACCCGGGTGCAAATAACACGTACTGCTGCATATACCCGGGTGCAAATAGCATCTGCCATTTATTTATTCTGTGAAATAGGAAGAACCGGTTTGTAGTCAGGAACATCAAACACAAACTCAGTTTTTATTAGCAGGTTATACTTAGACAAGCTTTATTGTCATTCATTATACACAGGTGTACGCATAACAAAATTTTGTCGCATTTAGGCTCGCACGGAGTATACAGAGAAAAGTTATTGATAGTAACACAGAATTTCGATATAAAAATAGATCAATAGATTTTTCAATAACCCAGATTTAAGATTTCAAGAATGTGACAGTTGGCATCACAGGATTACACAAATGCGTAATAAGTGTGTATAAATATAGAAATGTAGAAGTGTAGCAGCAGAGATATTTAAATATGGATATGTGGTATAGATATATAATGTACATCTATATGTATATACATATCTACAAAGAAAATAAAATAGCAGCATGAATAAATATCAATAAAGTGACATTGTGGAATCAGATAGTCTGATCAGTTTGGCAGTAGTGTACAGATGACATGTACTGTAGCTCATCAATTTCCTGACCTCGTCCAAGGTGTCGTGTTCAACAGTCTAATGGCTTGAGGGAAAAAGCTGTTACAGAATCTGGTGGACCTGCACCGAATACTCCTGAATCTTCTTCCAGAAGCCAGCAGTGAGAACAGTCTTCAGTGAGGATGTGAGGGGTCACTGATGATGTTGAGTGCTCGTGATATGCAGCTCACTGGTGCGAGGTCCTGGATGGGTGGAAGAGAAGACCCGATGATCTTCTCCACTGTCCTCACCACTCTCCTCACATTCTTCCAGTCAGAGGCACTGCAGCCTCCACACCACACAGAGGTGCAGCTGGTCAGAATGATCTCTATGGTGCTTCTGTAGAATGTGATAAGGCTGGTGGGGGCAGGTGGACCCTCCTCAGCCTGCGTAGGAAGTGCAGACGCTGCTGTGCTCTCTTAACCAGAGACGCGGTGTTTACAGACCAGGTGAGGTTGTGTGTGATGTTCAACCCCAGGAACTTCACGCTGCTGACCACTTCCACAGTGTTGGAGTTGATGTAAAGTGGAGCATGGCTGGGCTGGTTCTTCATCAAGTAGATGATGATCTCTTTTGTTTTATCCACGTTCAGGATCAAGTTGTTGGCACTGCACCAACCCACTAACCGCTTAACTTCCTCTCTGTACCAGGCAGAAACACCACCTATCATTTGATAAATACATAGATAATACTACTAGGATAGCTTTTCTACATCTCCGCAACATTGCCAAATTAAGAAAATGCATTATCACAGGATGATGCAGAAAAATTGGTGCACACCTTTGTTAGCTCCAGATTAGACTACTGTAACTCACTACTGTCAGGATGTTCAAATAGGAATCTAAATAAACTTCAAATAGTTCAAAATGCCACAGCCAGAGTTCTGACCAGAACTAGAAAATTTCAACATATTACACCAGTCCTATCAGCTCTGCATCGGCTCCCAGTTAAATTCCGTATTGATTTAAAAATTCTATTATTAACATATAAAGCACTGCACGGGCTTGCTCCTGAATACCTCCAGGAACTTATTTCCTACTATGAACCCCCACATCCACTAAGATCACAGGGTGCTGGTCTTTTATTAGTTCCACAAATTAATAAGGTAACAGCAGGGGGAAGAGCCTTTTCTTATAAGGCCCCCCAGCTTTGGAACAACCTCCCAAAATGCGTACGGGACTCTGACACAGTCACAATCTTTAAGTCTAGGTTGAAAACCCACCTATTTGGTTTAGCGTTTGATAATTAACATCCCCCCTTAGATAAAGGTACAGATCCAGGGGTTCATAGATGAAGGGTTTTATGGTAGACTGGGGCGCTGGTGCTGTCGTCCTGTCACTGCTCGTGGTCACTCAGGTTTGTTGACAGTGCAGTGGATGGATGCCATTGTCTCAGAATGCCCCCAAGCCTATGTTACCTTCTGGTTCTGCCTTTTTAGCTAGACTGTAATAGTTTAACTTAATGCCGGAGTTGCTGCCACACTCCAGAAATGTGTTTAATTTCATCTGTCCTGTATATGTCCTCATACAGAGCTAATTTTCCCTGTTTTATTTTCTCCACATGGCTGCCCGCCTGCTCGAGGAACAATGAGATGAGGAAGCACAAGCGATTCATCCAGTGCCAGCCACCTACTGCCTGACCGGACAAGCCTACACCATGATGGACATTATTACATCTTTTCCTTTTCTTTCTCTTCTTTCTGTCTAAATTGTTGTTGTTGTCATGGTGACCGATGTCGGCCAGAGGAGGATGGGTTCCCTCCCTGAGTCTTGGTTCCTCTCAAGGTTTCTTTCTCATGCAAAAAAACTAGGGAGTTTTTCCTTGCCACTGTCGCCCTTGGCTTGCTCACTGGGGGCTAGGACTTGGCACTTGTAAAGCTGCTTTGTGACAACAACTGTTGTAAAAAGCGCTATATAAATAAAATTTGATTGATTGATTGATTGCTGATATAACATTATGACATAGTATAAAACTATTTGAAGTTTAAATAAATAGATTTTAAATAAATAAACAGATTAACCTCTAAGTTTGAACTACAACTTTATGTTGTGGGGGGTTAGTGAGGTGAATAATGAAGGACGATGGGTCAGAAGGGCTCAGACAAAAATAAAAACACACTGTAGTCACACATGAATACAGTTATGTGGTTTTACAGATACAAATACAAAGGAATTCGTTAATTAAGCAAACATCCACATAATCTTGAGGGTAATCTCTCTCACCTTTGATGTTTTTCTTATAGTCATCTGTTGCCATACGTGGAAAAGATGTTGATAAGATGTTAATAAGATGGTCTGAACGGATTTTTGCCTGTTTGTTCTGGTAGCGTCCAGGGAGGAAACACTAGAGCTTTTGCTTTCACTACCTCCATGGCAGCAGCGTTAGTGGGTCATACACAACACTCCACTATACTAGTATACACAACCCTCCACTATACTAGTATACACAACCCTCCACTCTACTAGAATACACAACCCTCCACTATACTAGTATACACAACCCTCCACTATACTAGTATACACAACCCTCCACTACACTAGAATACACAACCCTCCACTCTACTAGAATACACAACCCTCCACTATACTAGAATACACAACTCTCCACTATACTAGTATACACAACCCTCCACTATACTAGTATACACAACCCTCCACTACACTAGAATGCACAACCCTCCACTCTACTAGAATACACAACCCTCCACTCTACTAGAATACACAACCCTCCACTATACTAGTATACACAACCCTCCACTATACTAGTATACACAACCCTCCACTACACTAGAATACACAACCCTCCACTCTACTAGAATACACAACCCTTCACTATACTAGTATACACAACCCTCCACTATACTAGTATACACAACCCTCCACTCTACTAGAATACACAACCCTCCACTATACTAGTATACACAATCCTCCACTCTACTAGAATACACAACGCTCCACTCTACTAGAATACACAACTCTCCACTCTACTAGAATACACAACCCTCCACTCTACTAGAATACACAACCCTCCACTCTACTAGAATACACAACCCTCCACTCTACTAGAATACACAACACTCCACTATACTAGAATACACAACCCTGCACTCTACTAGAATACACAACCCTGCACTCTACTAGAATACACAACCCTCCACTCTACTAGAATACACAACCCTGCACTCTACTAGAATACACAACACTCCACTATACTAGAATACACAACCCTGCACTCTACTAGAATACACAACCCTGCACTCTATTAGAATACACAACCCTCCACTCTACTAGAATACACAACCCTGCACTCTACTAGAATACACAACCCTCCACTTTACTAGAATACACAACCCTCCACTCTACTAGTATACACAACCCTCCACTGTACTAGAATACACAACCCTGCACTCTACTAGAATACACAACCCTGCACTCTACTAGAATTCACAACCCTGCACTATACTAGTATACACAACCCTCCACTATACTAGTATACACAACCCTCCACTCTACTAGAATACACAACACTCCACTCTACTAGAATTCACAACCCTCCACTCTACTAGAATACACAACCCTCCACTCTACTAGAATACACAACCCTCCACGCTACTAGAATACACAACCCTGCACTCTACTAGAATTCACAACTCTCCACTCTACTAGAATACACAACCCTGCACTCTACTAGAATTCACAACTCTCCACTCTACTAGAATACACAACACTCCACTCTACTAGAATACACAACCCTGCACTCTACTAGAATTCACAACCCTCCACTATACTAGTATACACAACCCTGCACTCTACTAGAATACACAACACTCCACTCTACTAGAATACACAACACTCCACTCTACTAGAATACACAACACTCCACTCTACTAGAATACACAACCCTGCACTCTACTAGAATTCACAACCCTGCACTCTACTAGAATACACAACCCTGCACTCTACTAGAATACACAACACTCCACTATACTAGAATACACAACCCTCCACTCTACTAGAATACACAACCCTGCACTCTACTAGAATACACAACCCTCCACTCTACTAGAATACACAACCCTCCACTATACTAGAATACACAACTCTCCACTCTACTAGAATACACAACCCTCCACTATACTAGAATACACAACACTCCACTATACTAGAATACACAACTCTCCACTCTATTAGAATACACAACTCTCCACTCTACTAGAATACACAACCCTGCACTCTACAATACACAACCCTGCACTCTACAATACACAACCCTCCACTCTACTAGAATACACAACTCTCCACTCTACTAGAATACACAACCCTCCATGTTATGAACTTCTGAAAATATTTAGCCAATAACTGGTTGGCAGTTGACGGACATTTTGTTACTAAACAAAGTCACACACATAAACACACTTTAACTAACGATAAACACACACACACAAAAACACAGCAAAAGATTCTATATATATTTTTTTATTGCTAAAAAGAGGAAATGTGGTTAAAAATGAAAGTAAAAAGCAGAAGACACAAGCAAAACCAGAACACTTCAAAACGTGAACTTTTACAGTTTTTAACTTTTTGTGCTGAGGCTAGAATCCTTTGCCGTGTGTGTATATATTGGGGTGAATGTGTACATACATTTGTGGGTGTATATATGTCTGTAAGAGTGTATATGGATGTGGGTGAATGTGTGTGGGAGTGTATATGTTTGTGTTGATGTACATGTGCTTGTAGGTGTATAAATGTGTGAGGGTCTATATGAGGGTGAGTGTGTGGGTGTGTGGGTGTGTGTGTGTGTGTGTGTGTGTGTAGGTGTATATATAATGAGGGTGTATATAAGGGGGTGTGTGTATGTATGTAGGAGTGTATATATGGGGATTAATGTATATATGAGGTTGAGTGTATGTGTGAGGACAGCTGGTTCTGGGTTGGGGAGCTTGTCGTGGTGGGCTACGAAATATATATATATATATATATATATATATATATATATATATATATATATATATATATATATATATATATATATATATATATATATAGAAAATCCTTTGCAGTGTCTGTGTTTTTGTGTGTGTGTATTGTATTTAGTGTGTGTGTGTGTGTGTGTGTGTGTGTGTATCGTTAGTTAAAGTGTGTGTATGTGTGTGACTTTGTTTAGTCTGTGTCAGCATCTGTGTTCCTGTACTCTTCTGTCTTTAGTAGAACCAGTCTCTAACCATCTGAAACAATCCCCGTTCTGCTGGTGGAACTGGTTTCTCTGAGCTGGTCTTCCTGGTTCTCTCATAAACCTCCTCAGGCAATGAGTGAGTCTCTCTGAGCTCTGAGAGTCTCTGTCTCAGTGTCTCCAGTTCTCTGTCCTTCTCCTCCATTTGCCTGTTAATCTCCTCCTGCATCTTGGACTTTGAGACCAAAATGTTTCTCTGGAGTTCAGGCATGATGATCTTCATGAGGTTCCTCTCTGCCTCCACCCTGGCCTCTCCTTCATACCTCTCCATGATCTCCTCCATCTCCTGTCTGTGTCTCTCCTCCATTCCTCTTCTCTCCATCTCTCGTTTCTCTTTCAGTTTCTTCACCTTTTTTTCCATTTCTATCCGTTGGTCTATCTCTCTGTCAAGGTCTCGTTTCAGTTCTCTCTTTATTTCTTCGTTCTTTTCTTCTTTCATCTTTCTCTCCAGTTCAGTTGTTCGATCATTAAGTTGTCTGATATTTCCTTCATGTCCTTGTATCACTCCCTCTATCTTTTTCAGAGAGTCTTTCATCTCTTTTTCCAGTTTCTCTTTCATTTCTCTTTCTTCATTTGCTTTTTTCTCTTTTCTTTCCTTGAGGATTTTCCTCTCCATCTCTCTAATCAGAGATTCTGTCTCTAGATAGATCTCACTGCTGTAGAATCTCTCTTTGTTTCCTTCCACCATCTTCTCTATCTTCTCCAGCAGCTCTGAGATCTGAGATCCATCTCCACTCTCCTTAATGTTGAGACAGTGAAACCTGTTCCCACATTTCTCCACAAGTGTCTGGACCTCTTGGCTTCCTGACTGAATGAACTGTTCAGGATTTTGCTCTTCCTCAGTAACAGTGAAGATGATCATGGTGTTCCTCCAACATCTATCTCCAAACATCTCCTTCATTCTCTCCAGCATCCCTCTCTCCTCTCCTGCAGGCTGCTTCACTGGTATGACTAGGAGGAAGGCGTGGGGTCCTGGGGCAGACAGATGGACACAGAGTCCCACGTTCTGTCTCACCTCCTCCAGAGAGAGTTCAGGACAGAACCAGTCAGGAGTGTCCACCACAGTCACCTTCCTCCCAGCCACCTCCCCCTGTCTGCTCTCACTCTGCTGGGGGAGTGTAGATGTAGCAGCCTGGCTCCTCTCCTCTCTGCCCAGGATGGTGTTTCCTGCTGCACTCTTCCCAGACCCAGTCCTCCCCAGCAGCACCAGCCTGAGTTCTGGTACAGGAACCAGCACTGGAGAGTCTGGACTGGAGGATTCTCCACTCACTGGAAAAGAACACGAATGAATAATTCAATTAAATATTTCTCAGCATTTTGGTCATTGTACTTTTCAGAGGAATAGTACAGACACTATATGAACTATATTAATGACTTGTTTGGAGGATTTGGCAAACTCTTTGTACTCCTGAGTGGAGCTGCTGAGTCTGGAGTTAACAGATAACTGATATCATGGAGCTAATCTGTTATTTTGTACATTAATTTATTGCTTAAAATTTATCCTTGTTGTGATACCTTTAAACCGCTAATTTAATAAGAAATTATTTACTTTTTGGCAACTCCAAACCATTGCTGTATCTTCTCCTGACTAGGACTGGTGGGTCTGTCCTCTCCTGCAGCTGCCTGCTTCTTTCCTCTAGAAGTCTGTCTTTCTCAATCTCCTGGTCTTTCTCTTCAAGCTGTTTGTTATTTTCTGCCAGATCGGTGTTCTGTTGGTCCAGTACGGGTTCCTGTACTGGAGAATCTGACCTGGAGGATTCTCCACTCACTGGAAATTTACACAGATTTTTTTTACTGCAACCTGGGTGTTAATAAATCCTCAAGATTCTATTTGTATCTCTATTAATCCCGTACTGTTTGGAGATTCTTCCATACTGTTACTCTTCCTGGGTGGAGCTGCTGAGCCTGATGTCTCTCCACTCACTATAATACCGCAGAACCAGCCAGAATTGAGTTCAGGTTATTCAGAAGGCAGAGTAACACATGAGCATTATTAAAATAATCTGTGAAAGACTATGAGGAACTATTTTGAAAGGATAACTTGTATTTGGCCTCAATACTCACTAGGTTAGGGTCTGTAGTAGTATGGACTAAGTCACATCTTCCGGAGCCCCACCTGTTTTCGCCGTTTTCATAGTTTCCCTTTGTCTGTCACGCCCCTGTTATATTTACTCACCTGTGTCTCGTTTATTCCTGGTGTTTCTGTGTATTTATTCCCCGTCGTGTCTAGTGCTCTCTCTATGTTGTGTTTAGTTGGTTGTGTTTCACCCTTGCTATTTCCTCAATAGTTTTGTAAGTCTTTCCCTGTAAGTGTTTTATTCCTCACACTCTCTCTCCAGTGTATTTAATTCTGGTTTGCCTTTTCGCCTATGTCTCGTAGTTTCTCCATCATCCATGTTATTAGTTCTGCCTGTTTCCCGTGTATTCTGATATTCCCCGTACTGTGAATTGCTTGTTGATATGTTTAGTTGCTCTACGTTTGTTCTTTATATTTTCGTCGATTCTTGTAACGTTTATGCCTTAGGTCTTAACTCGTTTGTCTGTTTTCCCACTAGCTTTATATTAGTTGCATTTAATACCTGTCGTACCTGTTCTTACATGTCCTAAGTGGTCACATTGTTCCCTGTCTTTTGTACTTGTGTTGGTATAATCCTGTCGTTAGAGTCTGATTTTTGCCTATTCCTCTCCCCTTGATTTGTACTGAGCTGGGTTTATTATCAAATATTCAAATCTTGCGTTTGCGTCACTACCGCCTTGTCCGTCCGTTACAGTAGCAGATGTTATTCTTCAGTTGCTTCTAAGGCTTATCATGTTGAATGTGCTAATGAAACTTTTCAAATAGTATTACACTTTATTTGAATTAATAAAACTGTCACGCTACAGCCCCTGTCCCCTCCCCTTCGGGTGTGTGTTTATGTCGTCTATGTCTAGACGTCTGCATCTGTGGATCTTCATAGGCGTGGTTGTGTCTGAGTGTGTTCATCAGTCTCACCTGTGGCTCATCTCGTGATCACTTGGGGCTTATGTGGTCTGTCTATTTCGCGCAGTGTCCCGTGCTCGTCATTGTTTGAGTCAGTCCACGTCATATGTGTAAGTGTTATGCGTGCGCTGTCCGCGCTACTTTGTGTTGAAATAAAAGTGACGTTAGCCTGTACAAGGTCGGACTCGTGCTTCGTCCTTCCCTCAGCGATCAGCGCTACAGAAAGACGAGTCAAATACAGTATGCCAGGTTACACGACCTGCACCAAGAAGGGGAAGAGGCCCAGCAGGCACCACCATGCTTCTTCCCATGCCCCCCACCGCAAGAACCCCATGAGCCTCGAAGAGATGCAGCTAGACCCCGTGGTTGTGTTTTTGCTGCATCAGGCGCAGGCTACCGGGGATGAGACGTTGGCTGAACACCTGCGCCAGGATGTGCCAGGATGTGTGGCGGATATGGCGAGATCGACACCTCCCCTTCCTCCAGAGACCCTTCGCCGCTGAGAGTCTGCTCCGTGGAGCTTTATAGTAGAGGGGAAGACGACAAGACTCCGGAGAGCGAGTTCGAGGAGGAGGAGGAGGGCTCAGAAGAAGAGGAGAGCGCCCCTCTGTCCGTATATTCGGCCCCCACCAAATATTAGGGTGAGGAAGAGGCGGAAGGCTCCCCTACGTCCGTGTACCCGGAGGTCACCGAGTATTGCGGCGAGGGTGAGGAAGTAGATGTCAGCCCTCCTTCATTCCTGTGCTCGGCACCCACCAAGCGTTACGGGGAGGAGGTGAGTCCCCCTCACATATGTGTGTTATACGTGCGCTGTCCGTGCTACTTTGTGTTGAAATAAAAGTGACGTTAGCCTGTACAAGGTCAGACTCGTGCCTCGTCCTTCCCTCAGCACTCAACATTACAAAAACATCTATGTTAGGTTTTCAGTTCCAGCTCTCTGTCCTGTGTGTATAAGAGGGCCTTTGTTACAGCGCAAGGAAGTTCTGCCTGACCTTCTGCAGTATCACATGTCTCTTTCTGTGGCAAGTTAGTGGTTTTCATTGTCTCTGATCAACTTCACTAAGACTGTGTGTTTCTTGATCAAGGTGATAGAACTCTAATTTCCACTACTTTTTGGGGCAGTCATGGTCTGGTGGTAGGGAACTGGTCTTGTGATCGGAGGGTCGTGGGTTCGATTCCCAGACCTGAGGCCATGACTGAGGTGCCCTTGAGCAAGGCACCTAACCCCAACTACTCCCCGCGCGCAGGGCTAGGGCTGCCCACCGCTCTGGGCACGTGTGATCCACAGCCCCCTAGTAATCACTAGTGTGTGTGTGTGTGTGTGTGTGTGTGTGTTCTAACTGCACAGATGGGTTAAAAGTGGAGGACAAATTTCGATTGCGGTGTAAAAATCACAATTGACAAAATATGGCACATTTACAATAACAAGCCTCATTTTTTGAAAATACCAAATTACTCACTGTTTGACAAACTTTTGCCGTGTCTTCTCGTAACTGGTGGGACTGGTGGGTCTGGGTCTGTCCTCCCCTGCAGCTGTCTGCTTCTCTCCTCTAGAAGTCTGTCTCTCTCCTCCAGAAGTCTGTCTCTCTCCTCAACCTGCTTGTCTTTCTCTTCAAGCTGTTTGTTCTTTTCTGCCAGTTCAGTTTTCTGTTGTTCCAGTAGGATCATCATCTCCTGGAGTTGGCTGCTCTTCTCCTGTAGTTCCTTTCCCAGTGTCTCCAGTTGGTTTTTACTGGTTTCCACCTCTCTGAGTATGTTCTTTGGCAATTGCAGGTTTCTGATCAGCTGTCTGTCTGTCTCTATTACTGTAGTTGTACTCTTCTCTCTGTTCTCTATCTCCAGTCTGAGGTTCTTCACCATGTTTCTCCTCTCCTCCTGCAACCTTTTCAGCTCCTGTTCTGCCTCCTTCATCTGCTGATCTTCTCTCTCCAGCTCTCTCCTCTTCTCATCATCTCTGTCCACTGATAACTTTTTCTCACATCTATATTTTAGTTTTTTATGCTTTTTAATCCTTTCTTTCAGTTTCTCTACTGGTTCTGCTGAGCTCCTCAGAGCTTCCACCACAGCCCTCACTTCGTCTCTCATCTCCTGCTCTTCTCTTTGTCTCATCTCCACTCTTTCTCTCACTGTTCTTTCCTCCATCTCTCTCATCTTCACTCTGATCTGACGGATGCTCTCTCTCTCTTCTTGTGTAATTTCTTCTTCTTCTAATTCTCCTTTACTGGGTGTTTGTTTGTCTGTTTGCTCCAGTTCAGTCTTTAGCTGATCCTCCTGTGATTTCCATCCTTTCATTAAGGCCATTAAGTTCTTCAGAGCAGGTCCAGGAAACCTTTCCTCTTTAAACTCTGAAATAATGATACAGACATGGGAGATTTATTAAGATTATCAATTCATCAGTATGTTAAATTTTAAAACCTAAGTAAGTAATAATCAACATATCAAATCAATAAACGACATTTAACTTTTAACTAAGAACAAAAACTATGCTTGTGAAAAGCCATTTTGTACAAACTACAATGTAATAATACATTTTAATACATCCTAACAGTCTTATTTAATACATCATAACTTATTCCTGTGCAGAAGATCTTTGTCATTACAAAAGAGAAAAACATCTGGAAAGACTGAATCTCAGAAACATCTGCATCTCCTGCTACTGAACAGGTCTCATCACTGTGAAGACTCTAAAAAAATGGTGTCCAGGTATAGACCCTCCCATCCCTCACTCACTTGGGGATTATGTCTGGATTACCCAGATCAAGGCAAGAACCCTAATCCCCCTGTGAGTAAAGCTCTGAGCACTGTTGCACTGAGTGCATTTGTCTAATCTGTAGTCACATTTTCAAAACTCTAAACACAGTGAACACAACATCAGTCTTCAGTGTTTATACAATTAATACAATTCATGTTGTTTTTGCACAAAATGCAGTCATTTTACATGTTTCTATAATGCTTACATTTTCTATACACACAAGGTTATTGTGACGCCGGGGGCGTCGGGACAGAGGCAGCCGGAGACGTGGGTTGGACAGAAGGTGGTTTATTCTCCATGGCAAGCAGTAACACTCGTAGCGCATACACAGCAAGTAATGCAAGGTAAAGCTCGTAGCGCACACACTGTAGATGCAAGGTAAAGCTCGTAGCGCACACACTGTGGATGCAAGGTGAAGCTCGTAGTGTACACACACGGTAGGGAACGCAGTGACGGATTCGCTATCAACCAGAGACGCTCGTGTAGCGGCAATGTGCAGCACTGGACCAGACGACCTGTGGGCTGAAGAAGTGCAAAGTAAACAAGAAACAGGTGCTCAGTATGATGGTGATTGCGACTGTGGGAGTGGCTGCGTGCGCGGGGGTGTGTGCTGGGATCGGCTTCTGGCCGGGTTGCGCGCCCTCTGGTGGCGACCCGGCCCCCTCACCGTGACAGTTATCCTATAACAAAATTCTGGATCATTTTTTTCTTATTTACAATTGCTTGTACACAGCATGTCAAAAATGAAAACCTAAGGTTCAAAACCTTAAATATTGTATAAAATGCAAAGTTCTGCAAAAACAAAGGCAGCTGAAAATCTATTACTGTAATACATATTTTTTGCACATATAGATAAATGAAATAAAATGAAGTACAGTAATGTACGGGTCAGAGAGGAGCAAATATAACAATTTGTCCTGCAATCTCAAGTGCTGGTTTGGTCCTTCACAAATGCCAGATTGGTCCCTAACATTGACCTCCTTCTTTTGTTTTTGAATGAACTCTACCAACAACTGGTTCCAGAAGATGTGATATCACAAATGTGACGTGACAATGTAGCATTCTGTCATTCTCATGTCATCACAAACTGGTTTATAGACCATCCAAGAGTGATGTCCCTTTTCCTCCCACCCTACTCGCCTTTCCTCAACCCCACTAAGGAACTTTTTTCAGTCTGGAGGTGGAAGGTGTATCATCATTGGCCCCATGACCAAATGTCCCTCCTGGATGCAATAGATCCCGGCTGCAGAGACATTTCAGCTGAAGACTGCCAGGGGTGAATAAGGCATACCAAGCTTTTCTATCCCAGGTGCATGGCAAGGATCAGCATCAGATGTGATGTGGATGAAAACATGTGGTCAACTGCTGAAGACCGTTTACATTACACCTAACAAGAATTTTCAGTTTTGTTTCCTGTTTTTTTTACCCTTGTGTGGCTTTTTTTGTATATGTGTATTTTTACACATATGGGACCATGGCTAGTTATGTTTACAATTATGGTAATAATTTTTTGGGTTAGGCCACAATTTACAGTAATGTCCCTAATACAGTAAAATAACCTTTACTGCAAAACTGTTACTGACTTTTTTGTCTAATCTACGTTCTGTGACGGGCAGGGTGTGCGAACCAAAAGGAAGCGATCACGCTAAGTCTCAGGGAAAAAGGATGGTTTAACCCTGATGAGATCCGGGCGTGGTCTACCTTCTTGGGGTCCAGCTGGGCGTGGGGGACCCATTGCATTTTTTGTTAAAATAATCAGCAGATTTAGCCCAATTGCAAGTAAAATAAACAATACATATGTTAAATTAGTTTGCTCTCATTTATTTATTAGTTACTTTTTTATTAAAATGTAACACAATAAGGAAATGAATCATAAATCATGCTGGCTGACAGGCTGGTCCTATGGCTAGCTGCTGACGGGCTGGTGCTAACGGAGCTGGCTGCTGCTCATCCTCCTTTTCATTATCACTATCAGACTCTGATATTTCAGAAATGTGATCCTGAAATTTCTTCTTCTGAATCACCATCAAAATCCTCTGTCTCTTCCAATAGCAGCTGTAAGGCAGTCTGAACTGAGAATCGCTTTGCCATCTTTTATAGCATTTTTAGCATTTATAGCATCATGTCCCCATGATTGGATGAAACACACACTCACACACACATAGACACACACACACACACACACACACAAGCACACACACACACACACACACACACACAAGCACACACACACACACACACACACACACACAGGTCCAGAGAGGAGGGAGGGATAATGAGGGCTGAGAGAAAAGATGCTTCTTTCAGATCTCACCCCTTTGTCTCTATAGAGATTCTTCGTCTGCTGTCTGACAATATGCAATCAACCCCTGATGTGACAACCATCAAAAGTGTTGATGGTTGCTCACCTTTGCATGCCAAACTCCTCTGTCCTTTGTTTGTATATCCTTTAAAGTCATACAGACGACTATCAACTACCCAACCCAATGTTGATTGCCCACTTTGACTAGCCCAGGGCCCAGTGGACCCTGGACCCTGTATGTAATACAAATGTGAAGGGGGGGGTACGGGGGGGTGGTCATTGAAAATATTTTCTGATTTATGTTGCTCACAGAAAATGAGCCAAGGACCAATGAATCTCAGTTTGAAAAAAAAAAAATTGTAGAATTTTTTTAAGCTGATTTTTTAAAAATGGGTCCCACAGACCCTTGGACCATATAAGGGTTAATAGAAAGTGTGCAAACCTAAAACCCGTGCAATAGATCCAAATTAAGGATATAATGACCAGCGGTCAACTGGTACAAAGACAAGACATATATAGGCAAACAAACAACCCTCAGGTGAGACGGATCACGGGCTCCGCCCACCTGAGGGACGCACATGATGTCACCAAACAACGACAACAACAGCCGCTGTGGACAGAGGCGGCCGGTAGGGGGCCGCCTCACCGTGACAGACCCCCCCACCAAGCCGCACTCCCCTCCACTGGGTGTGTGGCACACAGCGGCTGCACACAAAACACGAAGGGGCAGGAAGGCAGAGACAGGCAGGAACACACCTCCTGCCGTCCGGGAGCTGGAACATAAAACACACAACATTAAACATCTCACCTCCCCGGGCGGGACCCTGGACCGACCGGGCCGTTAACAACACAAAATCACGCCCCAGTCGGTCACAGGGCCCTCACGCCCTAACCGGCCTTCAGCCGGTGAGCCCCACAAGTGTGAGGACGAGGGGCTACGGCTCCTCTCGTCCCTCGTGTATGTGTGTGTGTGCAGGCTACCTCTCCAAGGCGTGGCTACTTCACCTCCTGGACCTACCTCCTCCCAGAGCTGACCCCTGCCTTCTGCTAGGGGTCACCCCAGCCTCCTGGGGAGCCAACCCCTCCCGGGGCCTCTCATCGCAAGGTGGACTCCTCCACCCAACCCAGGAGCGCCAGAGACCGAGGCCCAGAGCACCCCCGACGCAGGCTAGGGAGCAGCCCCAAGGGCCTCCTGGTCACCCCGGGCAGGAGGGAGGATCTCCATCCCCAGCAGGAGCTTTTCAGACCGGAGCCCCATGGTCCCAAAACATCCGGGGGCCCCAGCCCTCTAGGAAGGGGCTCTTCACGACCGGGGTCCGGTCACCCCACAACACAAGGGGGCTCCTGCCAGGTGGAGACCCTCACAAGGTCCAGGAACACCGCCAGGGAGAAGCACCTGCACAGAGAACACGACCTCACACACACACACACACACACACACACACACACACACACACACACACACACATATACAAACACAAAACACAAACGCGCCTCACCGACGCCTTCCGTGCCATACCCCGTGGCACGGGACCACAACCGGTCCCCCCCACAACACACATTTAAGGGGAGGAGCATGTGTGGAATTACATTTAACAGTTGACATCACGCTAGGACAAAACACACACGCTAATACTAGACAAGCAAACAAAACGGCGTACACATAAACAGACGGGACCCACAAACGCGCTCTCTACATAAACAGACACAGTGACGCGCCGCTCACGTTCGCAGTCGCTCCCCACATGAAACACAAGACAACACGGGGAGCGAGGCGACGGTGAGGAGCGGCACCAGCGTCACACACAGAACATGTAACATATAACACAATGAGCGCGCATACCGATCGACACGTCCGTTCACGCATACACACATTTACAACACGAAGAGTTGTCTCCAGGAAGACAATCCTGGTCTTCGCCGTGCCACGGACACAACACGAAAGCACGGCGGAACTCTTCACACAAACTGACAACAGACACGAAGAGCTTTCCCAGAGCAGACTGCCCTGGTCCTCGCCGTGCTACACACATACAAAACACAAAAGCACGGCGGAGCTCTTCAAACAAAACACCACGCTGACAAACACTTACCACGAGATATGACCATGAACGAAGGAGAAAGAAAAAGAGACTCGGCGGCTTCCGAAAGGTGGCTGGTCATTCTGTGACGGGTAGGGTGAGCGAAAATAAATGGTGTGCGAACCAAAAGGAAGCGATCACGCCAAGTCTCAGGGAAAAGGGATGGTTTAATAGAAAGTGTGCAAACCTAAAACCCATGCAATAGATCCAAATTAAGGATATAATGACCAGCGGTCAACTGGTACAAAGACAAGACATATATAGGCAAACAAACGACCCTCAGGTGAGACGGATCACGGGCTCCGCCCACCTGAGGGACGCACATGGCGTCACCAAACAACGACAACAACAGCCGCTGTGGACAGAGGCGGCCGGTAGGGGGCCGCCTCACCGTGACACGTTCCATATAGTGTAAAAACACAGGGTGCCAGCTGGAGCGTCTCTTTAGGAAAACTGGTCTTACAAGGATTTATCTCTAGAATATTATACCTAGAATCTCATCTATTCACCACATTACCCCCATATTATCCCTAGAACCTCATTTATTCACCACATTACTCCCATATTATCTCTAGAACCCCATCTATTCACCATATTACCCATATTATCTCTAGAACCCCATCTATTCATCACATTACCCCCGTATGATCAGTAGAACCCCATCTATTTACTACATTACCCCTGTATTATCTCTAGAACCCCATCTATTTATCACATTACCCCCTGTATTACAGGTTTTCTCAGACCATTTGGTTCATTTCTCAGATCAAAATTGAAATTCTCAAAACTGTTCATTCAATCTCCAAATCTCCTTGTCTCCTTGTCATTTCTCATTGTGTTTAACATTTTGCAAATGGACATGGACAATTGTCTGTTGTTTTTTACATTATCAATTGCTTATGTCATGTTTATCAAAATGTGCTGTACGGATAGTCTGTTGATGTCACGGTACAGCGGGCCCCCTACTGGTTGCCTCTGTCTACAGCGGCAGTTGTCGTTGTTGTTGTGTTGTGTTCGTCCCTCAGGTGGGCAGAGCCCGTGATCCGTCTCACCTGAGGGTCGTTTGTTTATCTATAGCCTATATGTCTTGTCTTTGTACCAGTTGACCGCTGGTCATTGTATCTTTAATTCGGAGTATGTCACAGGTTTTTGGTTTGCGCACTTTCTCAATTAAACCATCCTTTTCCCCTGAGACTTGGCGTGATTGCTTACATTTTATTTTGCACTCCCTGCCCATCACAGTTGAATTGTCTTACCCTCCAAAACATTGTCTTTAGGTCATCGTATAGGTCATTATATGCAAAAGTCCCGAACATGTTGTCATAATCTCTAAGGCATCATTTTACATTTATTTTTTTGTTTAGATTTTTGTTACATTTTTGTAATTTATCCTAATTTGATAAATTTTTTGCAGGTGAACATTCAGTTACAGTAAGAAAGGAAATTTGTGAAGGTTTAGAACAACCAATGGTTCCAACCATAGGTCAGAGGTGCGTCTCATGAACCTTTACTGTAATTGGCAAACATTTATAGACGCTAAACACTGCAGTTGTGAAATGTTGAACCGGGAAAAAACCAAATGTCAATCACAAAATAAAGCAATGAACTGAAACCTCTGCCAAAAGGAATGCGGGAAAAACGCAAAAGAAAAACTCAGTGAAAGGGAAGTACGGAGGAAACTCAAAACAGAAAGAGAAACTAAAAGATCGCGGAATACTCGACGTGAGAAAACCAAAACAAAAGAAACAAACTGAAGATGCCAGGGGAAGTAGCTGGCTCACAGACCACTATGGGAGCAAACAAAAAACTCTTCCCAAAATAACAAACGAAACTGAATAGAGAAATAACAGGGCTGGAAAACTTGAGAATGGCCAAAACTTGCGAAGGAGTGAACGTACTCGGAAACGACTGATAAGGTAAGTATAACAACAAGGAGTGACAAGAGGCTGACTGAATGCGCATAGTGATGGCAACAAACAACTCAGCAACGAGACTCTGCAGCCATCCTCCTAAAATAGGGAGGAGAAAGGCTGCAGGTTATCGTCGCTGATTACTCGTTTAAGAACGCGTACGCGAACTAGTGTAGCCATCTGTCCCAGTTTTCCCGGGACTGTCCCGGTTTTCACATGACCGTCCCGGTTTTCCCGGGCTGTCCCGGTTTGTCCCGGTTTTCCTTCCTTTTAATATTCGGTCCCGGCAAAAAAAAAAAATTCATTTAATGTCCCGGTCTTAACTAGGTTAGATCAAACCATGATCAAACCACAAACCTAGGTGGCAACCCTAACGCGAACTAATGCTGGTCTGCGTGCAAGCGCTGGTCCGTGAACGAGTGTTGGATCGGCAGCGAGCACTGGCTCGTGAGTCCCCTCCTGTGGCAACAGGAGGAGCGACTCTGCGGTCAGCCCTAACAACAGTATCACAAAGTCTCATAATGGAAAGATAAGGCCATGTACAGAGTGAACAGCCAAGAAGAGGAGTAAGACTGTGTGGTGTACAGAGATAAGTCTGTGTGGTGTACAGGGGTAAGACTGTGGTGTAGAGGGGTAAAGGCTGTGTGGTATAAGGCTGAGGGGACAAAACTGTCAAATAAGGGCAACAATTGTAGACCATGTTTTACGTCATGGTCTTACAATGGCTGAAGCTGGTCACTGGGTGCAGCTGAATATTAGAAGAACAACTGTGTTTTCAATTGTTCAAACATTTCATAGAGAAAATGTATGTAAATTCAGAAATGTGCTCTCTGCTGTAATGCACATTGACAAATTCTGACGTTATTCAATTTTTTGTTTTGAATTTTTGCATTCTTATACCATATAGCTTATGGGGGGGGGGGGGGGGGGCGCTGAGGTTCCATTTTCACACCTCAACAAGAGAAGGCTGTATGTGCCCAGGTTGTTTTGAATGTGTAGAGTAAGTTATTAATTTTGCAGTTTTTCCAGTCAGTTGTCTGTCTTTTCTGAATTTAAATCAAATTGCAGTGTAAACAATACAGTCAAACAATATTGCTGTACAATATTGATTCCAGTCCAATTTCTTGCTATCAGTCTCCCACATACAATCATGTGTAACTTTGTGTTTCGTGTAAGTTTGTATGTGTGTAACATGTATTTGATATACCACAGAATGTGCAGCGTTCTTGAAATCTAAATCTTAGCTAGATTCCATCAGAATATACAGTCTGCACTGACTGTGACTTACAGTTGCACTGACAACATGACTAAGTATTTTGACTGCCTTGTTTATAGGCAATGGCACACAGACTAGATATTCTGATGGCACTGACAAATTGACTGACCTAAATATTTGATTTTGAGGCAAATACAAAGAATTTTGAGTGAAGTATGTGCTTTTGCAAGTATTTCATTGAGTTTTGCTGTTGGCACTATTTTGAGAAATGCACTTGTGATGCCAATGTAAACCATGATGTGAGAAATGTACCAAATCGACTGAGAAAAACTGTATCTATAAATCTATAAATCCTATAAGCACTCATAACCACACCATAACTACAGCTGCAAACTACAGTGGTTATAACAACAATATAAACTGCAGTGGTTATAACCACAGTTTAAGTTATAACTTTTTATATAACTTATTAGTTATAACTACACTATTAACTGTAGTGGTCATAACCACACTTGAAACTACCGTACAGTGATTAAAACCTATATGAGTAAAATCACATTGCACAAAAGTTCTTATTTTCCTCCTCACCAGTCAGCAGAGCAGATTCCTCCATTTTCATTCTCTCCTCTTCTGTCCATCTTCTGTCTCCCTGTGGAAGTGAATTAAACAGAGTGAAGGGTCCATGATGTCATACTGTGTGTTATATGAAGGACCAGTGTGGATTTTTGAGAGCTGATATTATTAAGAATGGAGACCCTGCTGACTGTAGCTGTTGTAAACTGATACAGTTAGTCCCCGCTTAACGACGGGGTTAGAGACTGAAAAGTCCGTATTTGTTTTCGTCGTTATGTGTAACCTCTTGATTTAGATACGCTTTGATTGTAAATACAGTAGCCTATAGAAAAAAAAACTAACAATGTTCTCATGCGTGTGTACAGCGTGAGAAAGAGCGATCGCGTTGCCGAGATGGGCTGCGGTGGAGGCTGTGCTGCCTCAGCTTATCGTACACAACACTCCACAACACTCCACTACACTCCACAACAACACTCCACTACACTCCACAACAACACTCCACTGTGCTGCCACTGCTCCTCCGCGCACCGCTCGAAAAAAAAAAGTCGGTCGTAACTCTGGTCCGTCATTAACCAGACGCGTCGTTAAGCGAGGACTCACCGTACTGTGTTTGGTAGCACACAATCAGAATACAGTCAGCTGAGAAACACAGTTAAACTCCAGACTGATCAGATTTACAGTGAGTGATATTAAACCTGAAATAAATCACACAGCTCTGTGGTAATGTGGGTGTATTAAACTTGTAATAAATCACACAGCTCTGTGGTAATGTGGATGTTTTAAACTTGTAATAAATCACACAGCTCTGTGGTAATGTGGGTGTATTAAACCTGCAATAAATCACACAGCTCTGTGGTAATGCGGGTGTATTAAACCTGTAATAAATCATACAGCTCTGTGGTAATGTGGGTGTATTAAACCCGTAATAAATCACACAGCTCTGTGGTAATGTGGATGTATTAAACTTGTAATAAATCACACAGCTCTGTGGTAATGTGGGTGTATTAAACCTGTAATAAATCACACAGTTCTGTGGTAATGTGGGTGTATTAAACCTGTAATAAATCACACAGTTCTGTGGTAATGTGGGTGTATTAAACAGGTGTAAATAAACAGATTAAATCATCCTCCTGTGTGTTACTCTGGTTTGTACTGTGTGTGTGAGACTGTAGTTTCTGAGTGTAGGTTCATGATACTCTGATGTGTGAGTTGAGCTGTTTCCCTGATAAACTGAACCTCTAACAGAATAAAGGACTGATGGAGGCAGCCAGGGGTGGAGCTACTGCAGGGGCAGAGGGGGCAATTGTGTCCAGACTGGGGGCTAAGGGGGCTCCTACTGTTACCCCATCATTACTACTGCTGTACCTGTTATAATGGGTCTGTATGTACAATGGGAACAGCTTCACTGACACACCCAGACTGTGTGGTAGTCATGGTAACTACAAGCTTCTGCCATCAGGGCAGAGGGACGTGAACTAAAAGCCTCGTGGTCAGACAGCAGCTCATGATCTCCAGCAGCTGCAGTAGAGCTGAAGGGACATTAGTGAGATCAGAGAGAGAAAGGAGAGAGTTCAGGAGTGTGGCCCTGTTTACCAGTATCACCACAACACTCACCAACACCACCCAGATGAAAGAGGAAATGATGTCACATCTTCATCTATTTATACAACCTTCTGCATTTCATTCACTACAGAATGATGCTTTTGTACATTTACACACACACACACACACACACACACACACACACACACACACACACACACACATACACACACACACTAGATCACTCACCCCCCCCCCCCCCCCATCACAGGACTTACCTGATAGATGAACACTTAATCAATTCATGGAGAACAGAAAAAAGTAAGAAAAATAATTAAAGTTTATAATGTGGGAAAGGCTCAGGTTGAATAACATGTATATGATCTTTAACTTTTATAATAATCATAAAATCATGTCCTTCATGGACCAGTATACAAATGACTCTCTACATCAAACTCCTGCTAAATATTATATTACAGAAAATGTCTCTTACACAAATGTCTCATTATAAGTTATCTGGATCAGACTGACATGTGAGAGTGTGAATAGAGGTAATCAGGTAGATCTGTGAAGAAACTTTGATTCTTAGCATCACAGTATCAAACTGGGTGAGTGTGTCTCTGTTTACAAACCAGGTGACAGTATGATAAATGTTCTCCCAGAATCACAGTGTGTTCCGTTCACTACACTATGGACATGATTTAAAACTGTAGGCTACTCTACTCTGGTCAGACAAAGTGGCCACATATGCACTATATTGCCAAAAGTATTTGCTCACCTTCCTTGACTCAAATATGAGCTGAAATGACATCCCATTCCTAATTCATAGGGTTCAATATGACGTTGGTCTACCCTTTGCAGCTAGAACAGCTTCAACTCTTCTGTGAAGGCTGTCCACAAGGTTTAGGAGTGTGTTTATGGGGACTTTTGACCATTCTTCCAGAAGCACATTTGTGAGTTCACATACCAATGTTGGACGAGAAGGCCCGGCTCTCAGTCTTAGCTCTAATTCATGCCAAAGGTGTTCTATCGGGTTGAGGCCAGGCAGAGTTGCCAGGTTCACAGTCCCCCCAAGATCAAATCTTACTCCAAGTGATCTTGAAAAGTTGGCAACACTGCAGACATATGCTTTGGGCTAGTTTAGGCTTCTGAAGGGCGGGTTTTACACTGACTTTGTGCTGGATATTTTTGTAGGACCTGGCAACCCTGAGGTCAGGACTCTGTGCAGCTCAGTCAAGTTAATCCACAACAAACACTGCCATCCATGTATTTATGTTGTCATGTCCTTGTCATGTTGGAAGAGGAAGGGGCTAGCTCCAAACTGTTCCCACAAAGTTGGGAACATGGAATTGCCCAAAATGGGTTACTGGGTTTATGGGCTACTGGGTTTATGTATTTTTATTTATTTTAATTTTTTGTGTGGGGTTTTACTTTTGGTGCTGACCCTGCTCCATCAGTTTACGTGGTCTACCACTTCGTGGCTGAGTTGCTGTCTTTCCCAAACACTTCCATTATCTTATAATACGGCTGACACTTGACTGTGGAATATTTAGGGGCGAGGAAATTTCACGACTGGATTTGTTGCATAGGTGGCATCCTATTGTAACCTGGATTTGCTAAACCCCAGGTTATTTCTGCTTAATTTTTTTAGAATTGCTTTATGTAGTTTAAAAGACAGTGGCTCTTTAAATATAAATTCATTATTTTTCCCTATGAAAAAGAAAAAAAGAAACATTTGAGTAGAGATGCCAGCAATATGTGTTAATGTCTTCTTTAGACTCGTAGTTGTCATGTGGGCATTCAGTGTGCAAACTGATAGGGATATTTTGGTACAGACATCTGTGACTTTCTTTCTTTTTCTTCTGTCAGCGCATGGCGGATGCAGTTGCTGAACGGGAGAAAACTTAGATGTAATTTGATACTAGTTATGAGAATTTGTCAGAACTAGGAATTTGGCGATTTATCAAATGCTGACCCAGAGAAGGTGATCGATCTGTGACCGAATAGGACAGCATAGGATTTTTTTTTAGCTACAGACAATTGATTTCTCGGTGTCACGTAGGGCAACGGCCCCTCTCGTAGCTGTCACTCTGGGTTCCCTCATGTCCGTGTTCCCTGCCTGTTTGTCCCGCCCTGCTCGTTGGTTTTGATTTCTCGTTTGTTACCACACCCCTGTGTCATTGTCATCACCTGCCCCTCGTTAGATTCCTTGTATTTAAGCCCCTGAGTCTCCCTTGTCCTTTGTCTGGTATTTTGTTTGATTGTTGTGACGAAGTTCTTGTTCAGCGTTTTACCCGACCGTTTTGTGTCCCTGTCTTTTGATTCCTCGCCTGTCACTCGTGTTCCCCTGTTTGTAATGCCCGTGTTTGCATGTTTTTCGGACTGCCCTCCTGTGATCGACCCTGCCTGGCTTTCTGACGATGAGTATGGTATCCCCTTTAATAAATCTCGCTCTTCTCAGCGATTGTGTCCGTCTCCTCGCTCCGTGGCGCAAGCCACGTTACATAATACCAGACCTTACAAGGACACAGCGAGAGAGCGAGACTCTGGTAAGTTCAATCGCTGTAATGAGATGTTGGCTGGTTTAATTCGGTTCGACTCTCCGGTATTACAGCGTGAACGAACCAGAGACAGGAATTCCCCTTGCGCTGTGGGTACAGGGGAGTCTCGTCGCTGTAAAAACAAGGCGAAATCACTTTCGGTTTCTAGCTTTAGCGACGAGCTCCCTGATAAGCGCTACGTGTCTGCCCGACTCGACACACGCTACAGGGAGGAGCAACCTGTAGCGCGAGATTCGGGTAGACGGAATGAATGTGCAGACGAGCGTTGGCTTGGCTCTCGGTTGGCTTTCAAAAGCCATTGTGAGCTCCCGATACCTCCGACGAGGTGGAGTCACAATGAAAGCCACCGAGAAGCAGTTGTGTCTGTATGTTCTTCCAGGCGCAGACCAGACCGGGGAAGGAAGACCACGCCCCCGGTTCAGAGCCCCGCCGCCACAGCGCATGACATCGTCGTCCTCCCGGAAGCCGCTCCCCGAAGGCCCCCCAAGAATTTTTTGGGGGGGAGTACTAGCCACTCAACCCAGGAGTGGCCGGCTCGGACCCCCGGTGACGTCAGTATGGCGGACACGCCCCCCGATGACGTCAGTATGGCGGACACGCCCCCCGATGACGTCAGTATGGCGGACACGCCCCCCGATGACGTCAGTGCGGCGACTCCGCCCCCCGATGACGTCAGTGCGGCGACTCCGCCCCCCGAGGACGTCAGTGCGGCGACTCCGCCTCCCGAGGACGTCAGTGCGGCGACTCCGCCCCCCGAGGACGTCAGGTCCGGGCCTGTTCCTGTTCCCGCTGCCCGTCGGCAGTCCACGCCGGTTCCTGTCCCCGCGACCCAGGAGAGGTCGTCCACGCCGGTTCCTGTTCCCGCTGCCCGCCAGCGGACCCTGCCTGTTCCCGCTGCCCGCCAGCGGACCCTGCCTGTTCCCGCTGCCCGCCTGCGGACCCTGCCTGTTCCCGCTGCCCGCCAGCGGACCCTGCCTGTTCCCGCTGCCCGCCGCGCCTCTTCCCGCCGCCCGGCCGCGCCTGTTCCCGCCGCCCGGCCGCGCCTGTTCCCGCTGCCCGCCGCCCGGCCGCGCCTGTTCCCGCTGCCCGCCGCCCGGCCGCGCCTGTTGCCCCAGAGACTGTGCTGCCCACGTGTGGGCTTGGACTCAGTGTGTTGTCTGCTCCGCCCCGTGTTCCTGCCTCTATGCCTGTGTCCCCCTTGCTCCCGTGTTCCATCCCTGGTTTTGTTTTGGTCCCTGTCCCCGTGGTTATGTCTGTCAAGGTCTGTGTTCCTGTTCCCGTGTCTGTTTCCGGTAGTGTCGTCTCTATCCCAGTCCCCATGTCTGTTCCCCAAGTAATCACCCACTTTGTTCCTGTCCCAGTCTCGGTTGTCCAAGCTGTGTTTGCCGCCGTGTATGCCTCTGCCCTGTCCCCTGGCCCGTCTCCTGTGTCTGTTCCCGGTCCTGCTCCCGTGCCTCGCCCTGTCCCTGCCTGTATCGCCATGCCCCAGCCCGGCTCCTGGCCCGTCTCTGGTTCCCCTGTCCCTGCTGTGCCTCGGTCTCCGTGCCCTGCTTTCCCTTTGTCTGTTCCTCCGGTCTGTCCTGTGTCCGCTGTCCCTGTCCTGTCTGCCCTTGCGTGCCCCGGAGTGGCACGCTTTGAGGGGGGGTTCTGTCACGTAGGGCAACGCCCCCTCTCGTAGCTGTCACTCTGGGTTCCCTCATGTCCGTGTTCCCTGCCTGTTTGTCCCGCCCTGCTCGTTGGTTTTGATTTCTCGTTTGTTACCACACCCCTGTGTCATTGTCATCACCTGCCCCTCGTTAGATTCCTTGTATTTAAGCCCCTGAGTCTCCCTTGTCCTTTGTCTGGTATTTTGTTTGATTGTTGTGACGAAGTTCTTGTTCAGCGTTTTACCCGACCGTTTTGTGTCCCTGTCTTTTGATTCCTCGCCTGTCACTCGTGTTCCCCTGTTTGTAATGCCCGTGTTTGCATGTTTTTCGGACTGCCCTCCTGTGATCGACCCTGCCTGGCTTTCTGACGATGAGTATGGTATCCCCTTTAATAAATCTCGCTCTTCTCAGCGATTGTGTCCGTCTCCTCGCTCCGTGGCGCAAGCCACGTTACACTCGGTAAGTAATGATAGAGGCACCATAGGAATTTGGGTACCCCGGGTGATTTTTTTATAAACGTCTTGCTCATTGAACTAAAGGGACTATTTTTTTTTCATACCTGAGATCTCAGACATTTTTGTTTCAAGAAAAAAATACATTTATTTAATTAATTTATTTATTTATTTATTTGTCCAGTACTCATTCATGATTTGATTTTAATATTTTTTATTGTGTTGTATTTGTGGTGGACCTTACAGGCCTAATTCAATATTAGGCAGGTAACTCACCGCAGTCTCCTCATTGAACCTATAATTGAAGCCAACCCTTGGTTCCTAGGTGATGCTCAACACTGTCTTACAGTGACAGACGCAAGGGTGGTGTTACACTATCACAATTCCACGCTAGAATTCACTGAGCTCCCGAAAGCGACCCATTCTTTCAGAAATGTTTGTAAAAATAGTCTGCCTGCCTAGGTGCTTAATTTTATACACCTGTGGCCATGGAAGTGATTGGAACAACTTATTCTGATCATTTGGATGGGTGAGCGTATACCTTTGGCAAAATAGTGTACTTAATCTACAGAATAAAATGTTTATTCATGCAAAGAATACCACAAAACATCACAAAACACCACAGGACATCACAAAACGCCACAGAACATCAGAGTTCTGCAGTCCCCCCAGTACTATTAGTATAATTATAGCTACTATTATACTCACCACTCCGTCTGCTGTCCTGTGCTTCCCAGTCCCACTGTAAAAGTGAATATCATTGTGAGGTTTTCATTCATGAGGTCGTGTGTCAACTGCTGCCTTCCACAGAACAACTACAGAAGTTTATAACAGTCTCATATGGTGTTATACACGGTACCATGGTAACATTACTGCTATAACATGGTTTATATAAATATTCTTCAAAGTTTCAACATTTCATAATATACTGAGCTGTATATTTATTAAATCTTTATTTCATTTTGTTATAAACATTTCTGAATATCTCAGACCAGCGTAAGGTCATTTCACACTGACTAAATCAGATTTAGTCAGTGTGAAATGACCTTACGCTGGTCTGAGATATACAGAAATGTTTATAACAAAATGAAACAAAGAAAATATTAAAAGTAAACAAGACACACACACTCCACCCACATGGTGGTAGCACATGGTGTTTGGTGCTGTCACTTTTGTTTTTGTATTTGCTTTAGCCACACCCCCTCATGTGGGGTCTTTACCCACATATTTGTTTGTCTGGTGGACAACTCATAAGGGCACACCGTCTGTCTCACTCTGTCTCTCTTCTGTTCACTACAAACTTTCTTGCTATCAATTGTGCCATAGTCCCTGATTATTGACAATCGTCACCTGCACCTGTTCTCCTTTTTTCACTGTCTACTTAGCCCTGCAGGTCCCGCCATTCAGTACTGAGTAGTCCTTGCACCATGAGTGAGTGAGACGGTCTTCCTCAGCCCTGTACTGGCATTCGTGTTTGTCCAGTGTGACTGTTTTGCACCCTTATGGTGCCCCAGACATTATTGTAGCGCTTCCTGTGCCTTCTTCATTTTTGCCTGTTGGGAACTGTTTTATGTTTTCCTGCCGCAGTGGATATTAAAACCTTTCCTGCTCCATCCATGCCTTTTGCTGCTTTCTCAACATTACAGAATACTCGGCCGCCAAGCAGCAGCGCGACCATCTCTAACCTCGTGGAAGCCCTGACTGTCTAAGGGGCAGCGCTAGGAAGGCAACAACACGGCATCAGTGAGTTGCACTCCCTAATGAGAAACCTCACTAGTTGCGTTCAGCAACTTTCTACCTGAGCAGGGGTGGGCAGCACCACGAACCCCGACCTTGGTAAGTGTCATATTGCCACTCCTGAGCACTATTGAGGCGATCCGGTGCAGTGCGAAATTTACTTCCAGCCCCAAACATCCAACTCTGCTCGGATGGTGTTTATTATCTCCCTGCTAGCAGAAAAGGGTTGCCTATGTGGGACGGCATTATATTCCACCAGCTCCCCCCTACTCCAGAATTACATCTTCTTCCCTGAAGAGTTTAAGGAGATTTTTCACCACCCACATCAGGGACAGGTATGTGGACAGGTGCTTCTAAGGTTGAGACAGGGCATGCGTTCCGCCAGTAATTATGCGATGGAGTTTTGCACAGCTGCTGCTGGGACCAGATGGAACGATTGGACATGTTTATAAACGAGTTAAGAGCTGAGCTGCAGGCAGAGCGGGCCTGCCATAAGGAATCCACTTTGCTTAATGAGGTCATTCGCCTAGTGGATTTTAGGCCGACTACTGCGAGAGCGCGAGGGGGTTGTCACTATATATCTGTTCCTACCTTAGTGGATTCGGCTGCTGCCAGCAACCTCATGCAGAACATAAACAGAGCAGCTGGACATGCCGCTGAATCCCCTGCATATAGAACAGGCCGTGCCCTCCAGTCCACATCTGTTGAGAGCCCGGAGGCAGGCAAACAGTGAGCCATTCCCCTGAGAATACAGATCTCAAAGAGGTATTCAGTTCAGACAAAGCAACGCAATTGACAACTCATCATGAGTGGGACTGTGAGATTGAGCTTATAGAGGGAGCCGTGCCTTCTCAAAATAGGCCTATTCATTGTCACAGGAAGAGGAAGCTGTGATGAGCAGTACATCTGTGAGGCCGTAGCCCAAGTGTACATCCGCCCCTCCACCACCCCTGCCCACTTCTTTGTTAAAAAGAAAGGACACCTGTCCCTGGTCGTGAGGAGCTTATTTCAATGGTGGAATCTGCTAAGCCCTCCACATGCATACTAGATGCTGTACCAACCAATCTACTTAAAGAATTACTGCATAGCAATGTAGAACCTTTGCTTACTATAATTAACTATTGTCTGAGCCTGGGCTACATTCCCAGTTCATTTAAACTAGCAGTCATCAAGCCGCTAATTAAAAAACCTGGTCTTAACCCCCAGGAACTGTCCAACTATAGACCAATTTCTAATCTGTCATTCATATCCAAAATTTTTGAGAAAGTAGTTTCTTCACAACTCTCTTCCTTCTTACAGACAGAACATGTCTTCAAGTTATTTCAATCTGGATTTAGATCCCATCACAGCACTGAAACAGCACTTACTAAAGTACTGAACGATCTCTTAATATCCTCTGATAAAGGACACATTTGTTTTCTCATACTGCTAGACCTCAGTGCTGCTTTTGACACCATTGATCATAATATTCTGCTTAATAGGCTGGAGACACTCATTGGCATACGAAGTCAAGCACTCTCCTAGTTCAGGTCCTACCTGACAGATCATTACCAATTTGTACTAGTAAATAACGAATGCTCAGCATTCTAAAGTAAAATATGGTGTCCCACAAGGATCTGTACTGGGCCCCATATTATTCTCATTATATATGCTACCACTGGGCACCATCATTCGTAGGCATGGTATTAGCTTCCATTGCTATGCAGATGATACTCAGTTGTATATATCTTATAGTACTCAACTACTCAACTACTATAGTAGTTAACTACTCAAGATTGAGAACTGCATCCAGGACATTAAAAACTGGATGGCGTCTAATTTTCTTCAACTAAACTCTGATAAGACTGAGGTGCTGATTGTTGGGCCTAAAGCTGCTAGAAGCAATTGCCTGATATTCCCCTTAACCTAGATGGTTTTTCAGTAACACCTACATCTACCACAAAAACTTGGGTGTTACTATTGATTCGGATCTTTCATTTGACACTCGGATCTTTTGGATCTTTGATTTTAATTGTTCATTAGCTGATGCAGAGAAGATGGTCCATGTTTTTGTCTCATCAAGATTGGACTACTGTAATAGTCTTCTAATTGCTTCAAAATGCTGCATAATGGTCTTGCCGCACAATATCTGAGTGAACTCATTGCTTACTACAACCCATCTCGCCCTTTGTGCTTCCAAAATGCTGGATTTCTCCTGGAAAGCAATGTCTCAGTAAGCCCTCATGCCTGTGGCCACCTCTGAACCCCTCCCTTTAGTTATGCTGCTATAGATTAGCCTGCCGGAGCCATCTGCTCATCACTGGCACGTGAACTATGTACATTTAAATCAATGGTGGTTTAAATTGATCCACTCAGTCTGTATTGTCTATCTTTGACGATTGGATACAGGCACCTGCAGGCACCTGGGGGATGGTCTGGCTTGCCGGATGTGCTGATGCCGGGTTTGGCTGAGCCGTTGCCACGAGGGATCGTGCTGATGCTGGCCTGCCCGAGGCCCACCGCCTGCACCGAGGGGACTGAGGCTGCTAGGCCGGGGAACAGGAGCCTAGACTGTTGCTGTGGAACTTTAGAACCACCCTGCAACCACGGATTTGTGTTAACGGGCCACCCAATGGAGGATGGGTTCCCTTTTGAGTCTTGGTCATCTCGAGGTTTCTTCCTAATCCCCACCCTATAGGGAGTTTTTCCTTGCCACTGTCGTCTTTGGCTTGCTCATTAGGGATCTGGACCCATATGATTGTAAAGCTGCTTTGTGACAACATGTGGTATAAAAAGCACTATATAAAAAGCACTGTATAAATAAATTTGACTTTGACTTAAAAAGAGGAATGGTGGGCTGAAGCCTTGGGTAGATTACAGAGGACCCGTTTCCCTCTTGGTGAAGTATCCATACTCTTTGCCACTCATGCCGGGAGCACTCGAGCAGCTGTGCAATACTTCACCAAATTAAATCTATGCAGCATCTACAATCTCATCTGTGTCCTTTAAGGGGATGAGTGTAAGGAGGCATTTAGTAGAGCCATGGGGCACTACGAGTACCATGTTTTGCCCCATGGCTTTGCCACGGCCCCATCTGCATTTCTGGTGTTAATAAACGAGGCCCTAAGGGAATATCTGGGAAGATCAGTCGTCGCTTATATTGATGACATTTTGATCTATTCCGCTACCCTAGACCAACGTGTGTGGTGTGCGAACCGTCCTGGGCACTCTCCTGCACAGTCTATATTGCAAGCTATATGAATTGCATGAATTATGAATTCCATCTCATTGAGGTTTAATTTTTTAGGCTATATCATCAGCCAGGGCTTCATGCTCATGCAGCCAGGCAAGGTGGAAGAAGTGCTGGGCTGGACATGCTTCAGACACGCCGTGAGCTCCAGAGCTTCCTCTGATTTGCCAGCTTAATTCATGGTGATCACCGACCATAGGAACCTCGAGTACCTCCACCAAGAGGCTTAACTCGAGGCAGGCTCAGTGGTCACTCTTCTTCTCCCGGTTCTTGTTTACGGTAATGTATTGACTGGGAGAGAAGAACACGGGGGCGGACACGCTCTCTCGGCAACACGATATCCTCGCTACGCCCACCTGCGAAGAGCCAGTGTTCACTCCTCACTGCTTCCTCTGGGCTTTAGACTGGAGCTTGGACCGTGACATTCAAAAAGCCAATCCCCACCCTCAGGGCGCCTGTATGTGCCACTGAATCGGCTGAAAGACTTGATATGCTGGTCTCACACATCCATTGGCACAGGATACCCAGGAACTACCAAGACTGCCCAGCTTCTAGGAACACACTACAGGTGGCCAGCGATGCACAAATACATTAACAATTTCATTGCATGTGCAGAGTGTGCCCACAGCAAAACATCAGACACTCTACCCGCAGGTAAGCTGCTTCCCCTACCTACACTCTGAGGGAAACACTGTCATCCTGGTAATCGTGGATAATTTCTCCAAGATGGTGCGTTTCATTCCCCTTCCTGAATTGCCCACTGATTGAAACAGCTGACCTGCTATTCAGAGACGTGTTCAGACAGTTGAATATTGTCTCGGACTGGGGAGTACAGTTCACATCTCGAGTATGGCATGAGTTTCTGAGCAAACTTAACATCACGGTGAGTCTGACCTCAGGTTACCACCCCCAGGCTAATGCACAGGCTGAGCATACCAACCAAGACCTGGTGAGATTCCTCAGGACCTATTGGCACGAACATCACAAAACGTGGTCTATGTTCTTATCCTGGGCCGAGTATGCCCAGAACTCCCTAAGGCACAAGGGGACGGGCCTCACGCATTTCAAGTATTTTAGGTTTTCAGCCTCCGCTGTACCCGTGTCTGAGAAGCCTGCTGTGGAACAGTGGTGCAGGAGAAGTGACCGTGTGTGGGAGGACACACACGAACACCTGCATGCTGCTACCCAGCTGCTACCCTGCTACACTCGCCAAGCCCTCCTGGTTCAAATCTCACTCCAAGTGATCTTGAAAAGTTGGCAACCCTGGGTTCTACTTCCTTTTCCCCCATTGTTCATTCAGAGCAAAGGTACATGGGAGTTAAAGCTTTTTGTCCCTGCAGTTGCCCCTCATTGAGGAGCTTTGGTAAGAGAAACTTGGTTACTGTGCCGAGTGGGAATTCTAAAATTGCTAAAACATTTACGGTTTAAGTCCACAGTTGTTGTTCCCCATTTACTTTGCATTCTCAAACTAGCTGTCGTTAGAATGGTCAAAGTGGCGTTTTGATGCTTACTATAAAAGATTAAATGGAAACCTTGAATTTGTACACAATGGAAATAACTGGATATATATTCAGTGTTTTCTTATCCTGGATTTGTATAGTTTTGCAGGTTATGCTTTGAAATGTAAAATTGTACATTCTCATTAAAATCTTCATTGTTTCTATTTTGTTTACGTGAATATATGTCAAAGTGTTGTTTGAAATGAACATAAAATGTAATACCTGTTTAATGTGCAGGTCAGGTTTTACTGGACTGTGATTCCAGCTAACCCATTGAACCTGTCACGGTACGGCAGGCCCCCTACTGGTCGCCCCTGTATACAGCGGCAGTTGTCTTGTTGTTGTTGCATTGTGTTTGTCCCTCAGGTGCAAGTACCCGTGCTGCAGAACCAAAAGTCCAGGGGGTGGAGCTGGATCTAGATCCAACTCCTCCCACCGAATGTTGAATGTTATTTAAATAACACAATACACGTTTTTTACAAGAAAATGTAAAAGTGGACAGGAATAATGATCTGTGATTGCCAACATAATAAAGTACAGTACATTTCTTAAATATGTACTATTTCATTATTTTTTTTTACCTTTAATAAAAATTACTTTTTTCGTTAGGACGGTACACTTCAGGTGTGCAGAATGGACAGTGGTATTTACTGCAACATGTAGTGCACTGCACAACTGAAAGCGTCTGTCCTTTTTTCAAAACTGTGATATGCATCTATAGATGGATGGAAAAATACAAATAGCATTATATTATTTGTGAAGTTTTTTAGTGAACTGGTTAATGAGGATCATGGCCGTTACATGCACGCACTACTGAACAACAGTCCCCCTCGACGTGTCCATGCGGTACCGAACAGCACAACCATTACAAATTTTAAGTAACTACAGCAAACACAAATTAATTTAACAGTTTATGTCCAATATGAAGAACACAACATACATAAGTACTTAATACATCTGTATTCTGTTTAGCTAACCGCTCGTCTTCTAACATCAGTTTTTACCGTCACTTATTTATACACCTAGATTAGATCAACTTAACAGTGGTTGTTCGTGCAAACAGAAGTAGTCAGATTTAGTATAATCACCAAAGGAAACTAGTTGCTAGCATTAGCGAAATGAAAACTGGTTTATTATTAACCGACTTTCACATTCGTGATTGTTCACAATAAGAATAGCAATTTAGGACGACAACGGTTATTTGGAATGGCTGATCTGATACAACTCTGCGTAGTGCAATTACTTCAGACCGATGAAAACACGATGGTGGGAGGAG
This sequence comes from Brachyhypopomus gauderio, assembly GCF_052324685.1. Taxonomy (NCBI): domain Eukaryota; kingdom Metazoa; phylum Chordata; class Actinopteri; order Gymnotiformes; family Hypopomidae; genus Brachyhypopomus; species Brachyhypopomus gauderio. Next base: position 1,251,801 of record NC_135217.1, read on the forward strand.
TTGGATCTAAAATCCAGCTCCATCCCCTGGACTTTTGCTTCTGCAGCGACGGGTATCTCCTCAGGTGTGCAGGGCTTATGCATGTGGGTATGTGTGTGTGAGTGTGTATGTTTGTGAGAGTGTATAAGCTGTGTTACTTTTTCAGCAGAAAAGGGTGAAATGAACTAGAGTGTTTGAGATTATCCATTCAAATAACACATTATCCATTCAAATAACACATTATCCAGTCTAACACTGACATCACTCCCAGCAACAACCTATACAGCTTTACACTGTTGTGTATTATGGTTGCCACGGTAAACTACACTGTTTCTACATTTCTACAGTGCACAGGTGCATTGTGGGAAGGAAGCTGACAGATGGAAGTCAGAAGCCCCTATGTAAGATTATCAGAGTGTTTACACACCACATGAATATTACATTACAGTGTGTGTGAGTTCACTCTCTCATTAATGGATTAAACATTTACATATGTAATGAGTATTTGAATAAAATCTCAACATCAGAGAGAACAAAAAAGTTTTTTTGCTTACCCAAGTTAAAGCATCTGTGTAAACAAGAGAAGGGGACACAATGTTAGATGAAACAGCACAATAAATACTTTAACACAACTTCTCCCCCTCTTGCTCTCTTCCTGATCTCCATACTGACTCTACTCATGTGGGCTGTAATGTTTCATCCTTCACTGCTGCACTGTCACCCTCTGCTTTCAGCTCCATGAAGATGTTTTGATGTCTGAGGTCATCAAAAGTCTTTTCATCAGTCCCCATCTGCTTTGTACACAGCTGTGTGTAAAGACTCTGGGAGCTGAAGCTGATTCAGAGTGTCTACTGCAATTCCCTACTTGCAGGTCTTCCTCTTCCTCTATGGATCATCAGACCTCTACAACTAATTCAGAATGCTGCAGCACAACTGGTCTTCAATCTCCCCAAGTTCTCACATGTGACTCCTCTGCTACACTCTTTTCACTGGCTTTCAGTAGTGGCACGCATCAGATATAAAACCTTGATGCTTGCTTATAAAGCCAAAAACGGACTAGCCCCTCCCTACATGATGTCTAAGGTCAAAAGCCAATCCGTATAGCCAGCACTCCGAATCTCCGAAGACAAAGCTCCAGACTATTCTCTGTCCTGGCTCCAAGATGGTGGCATGATCTTCCATTAGCTGCTTGGACTACAGAGTCTATTGCCATCTTCAAACCTAGACTGAAGACTCACCTTCTTTGTTGAGTTCTTAAAAGAAAACTAACTCAGCACTTGTCATTGTTCTTAAATTGTATGTCTGTTTATGGTTATTTGTGCTACTTGGTAAACGTTTAACTTGCAAAACTCTAGGTAATGACATTGACTCCTATAGTTTAGTAGTAGTCTGACTCAAGGGTATCTTGAATTCTGGCCTATCTGTACTATTACGTAGGATGAAATCTGTGATCAGATGCAAAGCACTTTGTATGTGGCTCTGGATAAGAGCGTCTGCTAAATGCCGTAAATGTAAATGTCTCAGCTTCACAATCACCTCACCTGAACTGGATTTTTCTACCACACTGTTTACATGGAAATATTTAGAATAGACTCATAGACGTTTTATGTAAATGTTTATAATAGTGTCATATCAGTTTTAATTCAGTCAATGCTGGGTCATAGTTTTACTTCAGACTGATAGACTTGTATCTAGTTTTAATCTGTTCATTTTCCTGCATTTACACTTTACACCATGATGTGTAGATGTGTGTCAGAGTGAGAAACTGTTACTGTTTGTTCCACTAAAATGAACCATCAGTCCTTCACTCCACATGAGCATCATTCACCCCCTGTACACTGAACCTCATTTATCTGAACACAACAGGATTATCAACATGTGGGTTTGGTATTTCTGTCTGTTCATGTTCATTCTGAGATGAGACTGATGGTGATGTAGAGATTATGTAGAGTGGAGCTCTGGAATACTCACCTACGTCTACTGTGAGCTCCTGTGTTGTGTCTCCACTGGTCACCTGACACAGGTAATATCCTTTATCAGACTCTCTGCAGTCTCTCAGCTGTAAGGAGACGTTTCCTCTCTGCAGCTCCTCCGTGAACAGACTCACTCTGTCCTCGTAGCCCCTCCCCTCTGTCACCTGTCCGTTCTTATAGAGACAAACACAGTCTGTCCCCTTAAACCACCTGATCTCCATGGCAACAGCACTGGTGTCAGCAGACAGGTAACAGGAGAGAGTAGCAGTAGAGCCAAACCGATACTTTCCATCACGGAGGCAAATGAGTTTAAACTCATCTGTAGGAAAACACACACAGAGAACTGATTTTATCTCCTGTGACAGTAACCCCTCTGTACATTAATGTAAGTGAAGTGATGTTCTGGACTGATTAACTCTGGAAGTGACTTACTGATACTTGTAGATGCCATCTTGATCTCCTACAGGTTCAAACTCATAAAATCTGAGAGAGAGAGATGGTTAGTGTTTTTCTTTAATATGGTGGACATATTATTGTATCACTGCGGTCAAGCTATCCACGCTTTAGCTATTCACGGTCAAGTCATCCGCACTGTAAATTGGAATGTGCCTATATTCTTCATTTTTACAGTATTTTGCTGCTCACCACATACGAAGGCTGTCTAAGCACAAATACTTCCCTATTATTTGAAGAGCTTTGGTGTAGATATGCACTGTCTCTAATTCACAAGTACTTTACTTGATTTAACTAATTTACTGGCATCATTACATTAATGTGACGCGCGGCGGAGCAGGGAAGGATGAGACACGAATCCTCGCTTGCAACAAACGTCACTTTTAATTTGGACACTGATTGCGCAATATAGCGCACGTAAAACATGTAACACACACAGACGTGTCAACTATAGACAACGACGAGCACAGGACACTGCGCGAGCGCACATTAAATAGACAAACCACATTATCCCCACGTGATCACGAGACGATTCACAGGTGAGACTTATTAATCACACGACAAAACCCTAACCACGGATATCCACTGACGCAGACAAAGCACGTAGACAACGTTGACACACGGCCAAAAGGGAGGGGCCGGGGTCCTCAACGTGACAATTAAACACACACACACACACACACACACACACACACACACACACACACACACACACACACACACACGCACACACACACACACACACACACACACACACATTTTCCTTGCCTTGATTTCACAAATACAACTAAACAGGCTGATATAACATTATGACCAGAGGTGGAAAGAGTACTGAAAATTTGTAATTGAGTAAAAGTATCATTACTTTGCCTAAAATCTACTCAGAGTAAAAGTAAAATTACTCATCTCAAAATTTACTTGAGTAAAAGTACAAAATTACTTCATTTAAAATGTAATTTGAGTAAAAGTTACTTAGTTACTTTCAGTTATTTAATGCATGGATGAATCATGAACCAAATTCAGCACAAGTTGTTTTAATCGATTTCAAAGTGTATTTAAGTGCACGTCCACACTTGCAAAAAGATCAGCTGGGCTCAGGAACATACTTCCTCACAGCACAAGGACAGTCACAACCTGTACCATAAAGTGCAAACAATTTTCAGTCCTATTGTCCAACGGACAACACTATGATAAGAATAAAGACATTTAAATTACAAATTATTCAAAAAACAAAATGCACACAAAATTAAGTGCCCACAAGATGCAACAAATCAAACTAAAATGCAACAGGATTCCACTACTCACAATAAAATGTCAACAGGATCCCACAGAACCTGATAGATAGAAGATTTAAAGTGCACCAGATTACGACCTGATTATGAGACAATGGAAAGGGCGTGCGCAAGGCAAGGCCATGCAATTGCCCTTCAGTTCTGGGATTCAGAAGTTTAAATTTCTGCCCGCATTTAATTTTTCACCATCAATATTTTTTTACTCAGTAATGTGAGGGCATTCAAATGTAGTGAAGTAAAACTACTTGGGTCAAAATGTACTCAAGTAAAAGTAAAAATTACATATTTCAAAAACTACTCAGAAAATTACAAATTACTCATAAAAAGTACTCAATTAAAGTAATGTGAGTAAATGTAATTAGTTACTTTCCACCCCTGATTATAACACAGTATAAAACTATTTGAAGTTTAAATAAATAGATTTTAAATAAATAAACAGAGTAACCTCTAAGTTTGAACTACAACTTTATGTTGTGGGGGGTTAGTGAGGTGAGTAATGAAGGACGGTGGGGCAGAAGGGCTCAGACAAAAATAAAAACACACTGTAGTCACACATGAATACAGTTATGTGGTTTTACAAGATACAAATACAAAGGAATTCGTTAATTAAGCAAACATCCACATAATCTTGAGGCTAATCTCTCTCACCTTTGATGTTTTTCTTATAGTCATCTGTTGCCATACGTGGAAAAGATGTTGATAAGATGTTAATAAGATGGTCTGAACGGATTTTTGCCTGTTTGTTCTGGTAGCGTCCAGGGAGGAAACACTAGAGCTTTTGCTTTCACTACCTCCATGGCAGCAGCGTTAGTGGGTCATACACAACACTCCACTATACTAGAATACACAACCCTCCACTATACTAGTATACACAACCCTCCACTCTACTAGAATACATAACTCTCCACTCTACTAGAATACACAACTCTCCACTCTACTAGAATACACAACTCTCCACTCTACTAGAATACACAACCCTGCACTCTACTAGAATACACAACCCTCCACTCTACTAGAATACACAACCCTGCACTCTACTAGAATGCACAACCCTCCACTCTACTAGAATGCACAACCCTCCACTCTACTAGAATACACAACCCTCCACTCTACTAGAATACACAACACTCCACTCTACTAGAATACACAACCCTCCACGCTACTAGAATACACAACACTCCACTCTACTAGAATACACAACCCTCCACGCTACTAGAATACACAACACTCCACTCTACTAGAATACACAACCCTCCACTCTACTAGAATACACAACCCTGCACTCTACTAGAATACACAACCCTGCACTCTACTAGAATACACAACCCTGCACTCTACTAGAATACACAACCCTCCACGCTACTAGAATACACAACCCTGCACTCTACTAGAATACACAACACTCCACTCTACTAGAATACACAACCCTCCACGCTACTAGAATGCACAACCCTGCACTCTACTAGAATGCACAACCCTGCACTCTACTAGAATACACAACCCTCCACTCTACTAGAATACACAACCCTCCACTCTACTAGAATACACAACTCTCCACTCTACTAGAATACACAACCCTCCACTCTACTAGAATACACAACACTCCACTCTACTAGAATACACAACCCTCCACGCTACTAGAATACACAACACTCCACTCTACTAGAATACACAACCCTCCACGCTACTAGAATACACAACACTCCACTCTACTAGAATACACAACCCTCCACTCTATTAGAATACACAACTCTCCACTCTACTAGAATACACAACCCTCCACTCTACTAGAATACACAACACTCCACTCTACTAGAATACACAACCCTCCAGGCTACTAGAATACACAACCCTGCACTCTACTAGAATACACAACCCTCCACTCTACTAGAATACACAACCCTCCACTCTACTAGAATGCACAACCCTGCACTCTACTAGAATGCACAACCCTCCACTCTACTAGAATACACAACCCTCCACTCTACTAGAATACACAACTCTCCACTCTACTAGAATACACAACCCTCCACTCTACTAGAATACACAACACTCCACTCTACTAGAATACACAACCCTCCACGCTACTAGAATACACAACACTCCACTCTACTAGAATACACAACCCTCCACGCTACTAGAATACACAACACTCCACTCTACTAGAATACACAACCCTCCACTCTATTAGAATACACAACTCTCCACTCTACTAGAATACACAACCCTCCACTCTACTAGAATACACAACACTCCACTCTACTAGAATACACAACCCTCCACGCTACTAGAATACACAACACTCCACTCTACTAGAATACACAACCCTCCACGCTACTAGAATACACAACACTCCACTCTACTAGAATACACAACCCTCCACTCTACTAGAATACACAACCCTGCACTCTACTAGAATACACAACCCTCCACTCTACTAGAATACACAACTCTCCACTCTACTAGAATACACAACCCTGCACTCTACTAGAATACACAACCCTCCACTCTACTAGAATACACAACTCTCCACTCTACTAGAATACACAACCCTGCACTCTACTAGAATACACAACCCTCCACTCTACTAGAATACACAACTCTCCACTCTACTAGAATACACAACCCTGCACTCTATTAGAATACACAACCCTGCACTTTACTAGAATGCACAACTCTCCACTCTACTAGAATACACAACCCTCCACTCTACTAGAATACACAACCCTCCACTCTACTAGAATACACAACCCTCCATGTTATGAACTTCTGAAAATATTTAGCCAATAACTGGTTGGCAGTTGACAGACATTGTGTTACTAAACAAAGTCACACACATACACACACTTTAACTAATGATAAACACACACATACAAAAAACACAGACAAAAGATTCTATATATTTTTTTATTGCTAAAAAGAGGAAATGTGGTTAAAAATGAAAGTAAAAAGCAGAAGACACAAGCAAAACCAGAACACTTCAAATTGTGAACTTTTACAGTTTTTAACTTTTTGTGCTGAGGCTAGAATCCTTTGCTGTGTGTGTATATATTGGGGTGAATGTGTACGTACATTTGTGGGTGTATATATGTCCGTAAGAGTGTATATGGATGTGGGTGAATGTGTGTGGGAGTGTATATATTTGTGTTAATGTGCATGTGCTTGTACAAGGTCTGGGGCCTTACTGGGGGGTGGCTTTGTTTCCTCTGGTTCCCCTGCGGTCCTTGGTTGGGAGGGTGCTGTCCGGGGTCTCCCTCTCCCACCCGCTGGGGCAGGCATGTAGGGGTAACTGGGAAGTGCGGCCCTGGGACTCCACTGCTCCTGGAGGGGCCTCGGTCGGCAACTTTGTACCCTTTCTAGTAAGTACATTTCGTACATCTATCCTATGTTGCACTTACATAAACACACACACACATACATACACATACATCACAGTCATTTGTGCTGTGTGTCTTAGGTACACTTTCTGCTCGTCTTTTAGGAGCAGCAGTTATATATATATATATATATGTACTGCTAAAAAATTAAAGGGAACCCTTAAACAACACAGTATAACTCCAAGTCAACCACACTTCTGTGAAACCAACCTATTCAGTTAGGAAGCAACACTAATTGTGAATCAATTTCACCTGCTGTTGTGCAAATGGAATAGACAACATGTAGAAATGAGAGGCAATTAGCCAGACCCCCCTATAAAGGAGTGGTTCTGCAGGTGGGGACCACAGACCACTTCTCAGTACCTATGCTTTCTGGCTGATGTTTTGGTCACTTTTGAATGTTGGTGGTCCTTTCACACTCGTGGTAGCATGAGACGGACTCTACAACCCACACAAGTGGCTCAGGTAGTGCAGCTCATCCAGGATGGCACATCAATGCGAGCTGTGGCAAGAAGGTTTGCTGTGTCTGTCAGCGTAGTGTCCAGAGGCTGGAGGTGCTACCAGGAGACAGGCCAGTACACCAGGAGACGTGGAGGAGGCCGTAGGAGGGCAACAACCCAGCAGCAGGACCGCTACCTCCGCCTTTGTGCAAGAAGGAACAGGAGGAGCACTGCCAGAGCCCTGCAAAATGACCTCCAGCAGGCCACAAATGCGCATGTGTCTGCACAAATGGTTAGAAACCAACTCCATGAGGATGGTATGATGGCCCGACGTCCACAGATGGGGGTTGTGCTCACAGCCCAACACCGTGCAGGACGTTTGACATTTGCCAGAAAACACCAGGATTGGCAAATTCGCCACTGGCACCTTGTGCTCTTCACAGATGAAAGCAGGTTCACACTGAGCACATGTGACAAACGTGACAGAGTCTGGAGACGCCGTTGAGAGCGATCTGCTGCCTGCAACATCCTTCAGCATGACCGGTGTTACGGTTAGGGTTTCTGTTTTCTTTTTGTGTTGTCTGTTTGTGTTGTTGTGTTGTGTTTGGCAGTGGATCAGAAATGGTGTGGGGTGGCATTTCTTTGGAGGGCCGCACAGCCCTCCATGTGCTCACCAGAGGTAGCCTGACTGCCATTAGGTACCGAGATGAGATCCTCAGACCCCTTGTGAGACCATATGCTGGTGCGGTTGGCCCTGGGTTCCTCGTAATGCAGGACAATGCTAGACCTCATGTGGCTGGAGTGTGTCAGCAGTTCCTGCAAGATGAAGGCATTGAAGCTATGGACTGGCCCGCCCGTTCCCCAGACCTGAATCCGATTGAGTACATCTGGGACATCATGTCTCGCTCCATCCACCAACGTCACGTTGCACCACAGACTGTCCAGGAGTTGGCGGATGCTTTAGTCCAGGTCTGGGAGTAGATCCCTCAGGAGACCATCCGCCACCTCATCAGGAGCATGCCCAGACGTTGTAGGGAGGTCATACAGGTACGTGGAGGCCACACACAATACTGAGCCTCATTTTGACTTGTTTTAAGGACATTACATCAAAGTTGGATCAGCCTGTAGTGTGTTTTTCCACTTTAATTTTGTGTATGGCTCCAAATCCAGGCCTCCATTGGTTAATAAATTTGATTTCCATTGATGATTTTTGTGTGATTTTGTTGTCAGCAAATTCAACTTTGTACAGAACAAAGTATTCAATGAGAATATTTCATTCATTCAGATCTAGGATGTGTTATTTGAGTGTTCCCTTTATTTTTTGTGCTGTGTATATATATATAGAAAATCCTTTGCAGTGTCTGTGTTTTTGTGTGTGTGTATTTAGTGTGTGTGTGTATCATTAGTTTAAGTGTGTGTATGTGTGTGACTTTGTTTAGTCTGTACTAAACAAAGGAGAGCATTCTGTACTCTCCTTTCATTAGTGGAACCAGTCTCTAACCTTCTGAAAGAATCCCCGTTCTGCTGGTGGAACTGGTTTCTCTGAGCTGGTCTTCCTGGTTCTCTCATAAACCTCCTCAGGCAATGAGTGAGTCTCTCTGAGCTCTGAGAGTCTCTGTCTCAGTGTCTCCAGTTCTCTGTCCTTCTCCTCCATTTGCCTGTTAAACTCCTCCTGCATCTTGGACTTTGAGACCAAAATGTTTCTCTGGAGTTCAGGCAGGATTATCTTCATGAGGTTCCTCTCTGCCTCCACCCTGGCCTCTCCTTCATACCTCTCCATGATCTCCTCCATCTCCTGTCTGTGTCTCTCCTCCATTCCTCTTCTCTCCATCTCTCGTTTCTCTTTCAGTTTCTTCACCTTTTCTTCCATTTCTATCCGTTGGTCTATCTCTCTGTCAAGGTCTCGTTTCAGTTCTCTCTTTATTTCTTCGTTCTTTTCTTCTTTCATCTTTTTCTCCAGTTCAGTTGTTCGATCATTAAGTTGTCTGATATCTCCTTCATGTCCTTGTATCACTCCCTCTATCTTTTTCAGAGAGTCTTGCATCTCTTTTTCCAGTTTCTCTTTCATTTCTCTTTCTTCATTTGCTTTTTTCTCTTTTCTTTCCTTGAGGATTTTCCTCTCCATCTCTCTAATCAGAGATTCTGTCTCCAGGTAGATCTCACTACTGTAGAATATCTCTCTCTTTCCTTCCACCATCTTCTCTATCTTCTCCAGCAGCTCTGAGATCTGAGACCCATCCCCACTCTCCTTAATGTTGAGACAGTGAAACCTGTTCCCACATTTCTCCACAAGTGTCTGGACCTCTTGGCTTCCTGACTGAATGAACTGTTCAGGATTTTGCTCTTTCTCAGTAACAGTGAAGAGGATCATGGTGTTCCTCCAACATCTCTCTCCAAACATCTCCTCCATTTTCTCCAGCATCCCTCTTTCCTCTCCTGCAGGCTGCTTCAATGGTATGACTAGGAGGAAGGCGTGGGGTCCTGGTGCAGACAGACGGACACAGAGTCCCACGTCCTGTCTCACCTCCTCCAGAGAGAGTTCAGGGCAGAACCAGTCAGGAGTGTCCACCACAGTCACCTTCCTCCCAGCCACCTCCCCCTGTCCGGTCTCACTCTGCTGGGGGAGTGTAGATGTAGCAGCCTGGCTCCTCTCCTCTCTGCCCAGGATGGTGTTTCCTGCTGCACTCTTCCCAGACCCAGTCCTCCCCAGCAGCACCAGCCTGAGTTCTGGTACAGGAACCGGCACTGGAGAGTCTGGACTGGAGGATTCTCCACTCACTGTAAAAGAACAAGAATGAATAATTCAATTAAATATTTCTCAGCATTTTGGTCATTGTACTTTTCAGAGGAATAGTACAGACACTATATGAACTATTATTAATGACTTGTTTGGAGGATTTGGCAAACTCTGTCCTCCTGTGTATAGCTGCTGAGTCTGGAGTTAACAGATCACTGATATCATGGAGCTAATCTGTTATTTTGTACATTAATTTATTGCTTAAAATTTATCCTTGTTGTGATACCTTTAAACCGCTGATTTAATAAGAAATTATTTACTTTTTGGCAACTCCAAACCATTGCTGTATCTTCTCCTGACTGGGACTGGTGGGTCTGGGTCTGTCCTCTCCTGCAGCTGCCTGCTTCTTTCCTCTAGAAGTCTGTCTTTCTCCTCAATCTCCTGGTCTATCTCTTCAAGCTGTTTGTTCTTTTCTGCCAGATCGGTGTTCTGTTGGTCCAGTACGGGTTCCTGTACTGGAGAATCTGACCTGGAGGATTCTCCACTCACTGGAAATGAATAAAGCATTTTACACAGATTTTTTTTACTGCGACCTGGGTGTTAATAAATCCTCAAGATTCTATTTGTAACTCTATTAATCCCGTACTGTTTGGAGATTCTTCCATACTGTTACTCTTCCTGGGTGGAGCTGCTGAGCCTGATGTCTCTCCACTCACTATAATACCGCAGAACCAGCCAGAATTGAGTTCAGGTTATTCAGAAGGCAGAGTAACACATGAGCATTATTAAAATAATCTGTGAAAGACTATGAGGAACTATTTTGAAAGGATAACTTGGATTTGGCCTCAATACTCACTAGGTTAGGGTCTGTAGTATGGACTAAGTCACATCTTCCCGAGCCCCACCTGTTTTCGCCGTTTCCATAGTTTCCCTTTGTCTGTCACGCCCCTGTTATCTTTACTCACCTGTGTCTCGTTTATTCCTGGTGTTTCTGTGTATTTATTCCCCGTCGTGTCTAGTGCTCTCTCTATGTTGTGTTTAGTTGGTTGTGTTTCACCCTTGCTATTTCCTCAATAGTTTTGTAAGTCTTTCCCTGTAAGTGTTTTATTCCTCACACTCTCTCTCCAGTGTATTTAATTCTGGTTTGCCTTTTCGCCTATGTCTCGTAGTTTCTCTATCATCCATGTTATTAGTTCTGCCTGTTTCCCGTGTATTCTGATATTCCCCGTACTGTGAATTGCTTGTTGATATGTTTAGCTGCCCTACAATTGTCCTTTATATTTTCTGTCGTACCTGTTCTTACATGTCCTAAGTGGTCACATTGTTCCCTGTCTTTTGTACTTGTGTTGGTATAATCCTGTCCTTAGAGTCTGATTTTTGCCTATTCCTCTCCCCTTGATTTGTACTGAGCTGGGTTTATTATCAAATATTCAAATCTTGCGTTTGCGTCACTACCGCCTTGTCCGTCCGTTACAGTAGCAGATGTTATTCTTCAGTTGCTTCTAAGGCTTATCATGTTGAATGTGCTAATGAAACTTTTCAAATAGTATTACACTTTATTTGAATTAATAAAACTGTCACGCTACAGCCCCTGACCCCTCCCCTTCGGGTGTGTGTTTATGTCGTCTATGTCTAGACGTCTGCATCTGTGGATCTTCGTAGGCGTGGTTGTGTCTGAGTGTGTTCATCAGTCTCACCTGTGGCTCGTCTCGTGATCACTTGGGGCTTATGTGGTCTGTTATGTGTAAGTGTTATACGTGCGCTGTCCGCGCTACTTTGTGTTGAAATAAAAGTGACGTTAGCCTGTACAAGGTCGGACTCGTGCTTCGTCCTTCCCTCAGCGATCAGCGTTACAGAAAGACGAGTCAAATACAGTATGCCAGGTTACACGACCTGCACCAAGAAGGGGAAGAGGCCCAGCAGGCACCACCATGCTTCTTCCCATGCCCCCCGCCGCGAGAACCCCACGAGCCTCGAAGAGATGCGCCTCGTCAGGCGCAGGCTACTCAGGATGAGACGTTGGCTGAACACCTGTGCCAGGATGTGCCAGGATGTGTGGCGGATATGGCGAGATCGACACCTCCCCTTCCTCCAGAGACCCCTCGCCGCTGAGAGTCTGCTCCGTGGAGCTTTATAGTAGAGGGGAAGACGACAAGACTCCGGAGAGCGAGTTCGAGGAGGAGGAGGAGGGCTCAGAAGAAGAGGAGAGCTCCCCTCTGTCCGTATATTCGGCCCCCACCAAGGAGGAAAGGAAGAGGTGGAAGGCTCCCCTACGTCCGTGTACCCGGAGGTCACCGAGTATTGCGGCGAGGGTGAGGAAGAAGATGTTAGCCCTCCTCCATTCTTGTGCTCGGCTCCCACCAAGCGTTACGGGGAGGAGGTGAGTCCCCCTCACATATGTGTGTTATACGTGCGCTGTCCGTGCTACTTTGTGTTGAAATAAAAGTGACGTTAGCCTGTACAAGGTCAGACTCGTGCCTCGTCCTTCCCTCAGCACTCAACATTACAAAAACATCTATGTTAGGTTTTCAGTTCCAGCTCTCTGTCCTGTGTGTATAAGAGGGCCTTTGTTACAGCGCAAGGAAGTTCTGCCTGACCTTCTGCAGTATCACATGTCTCTTTCTGTGGCAAGTTAGTGGTTTTCATTGTCTCTGATCGACTTCACTTAGACTGTGTGTTTCTTGATCAAGGTGATAGAACTCTAATTTCCACTACTTTTTGGGGCAGTCATGGTCTGGTGGTAGGGAACTGTTCTTGTGATCGGAAGGTCGTGGGTTCGATTCCCAGACCTGAGGCCATGACTGAGGTGCCCTTGAGCAAGGTACCTAACCCCAACTGCTCCCCGGGCGCAGGGCTAGGGCTGCCCACCGCTCTGGGCACGTGTGATCCACAGCCCCCTAGTAATCACTAGTGTGTGTGTGTGTGTGTTCTAACTGCACAGATGGGTTAAAAGTGGAGGACAAATTTTGATTGCGGTGTAAAAATCACAATTGACAAAATATGGCACATTTCATATTTACATTTACAATAACAAGCCTCATTTTTTGAAAATACCAAATTACTCACTGTTTGACAAACTTTTGCCGTGTCTTCTCGTAACTGGTGGGACTGGTGGGTCTGGGTCTGTCCTCTCCTGCAGCTGTCTGCTTCTCTCATCTAGAGGTCTGTCTTTCTCCTCAACCTGCTTGTCTTTCTCTTCAAGCTGTTTGTTCTTTACTGCCAGTTCAGTTTTCTGTTGTTCCAGTAGGATCATCATCTCCTGGAGTTGGTTGTTCTTGTCCTGTAGTTCCTTTCCCAGTGTCTCCAGTTGGTTTTTACTGGTTTCCACCTCTCTGTTCTTCGGTAATTGCAGGTTTCTGATCAGCTGTCTGTCTGTCTCTATTACTGTAGTTGTACTCTTCTCTCTGTTCTCTATCTCCAGTCTGAGGTTCTTCACCATGTTTCTCCTCTCCTCCTGCATCCTTTTCAGCTCCTGTTCTGCCTCCTTCATCTGCTGATCTTCTCTCTCCAGTTCTCTCCTCTTCTCATCATCTCTGTCCACTGATAACTTTTTCTCACATCTATATTTTAGTTTTTTATGCTTTTTAATCCTTTCTTTCAGTTTCTCCACTGGTTCTGCTGAGCTCCTCAGAGCTTCCACTACAGCGCTCACTTCGTCTCTCATCTCCTGCTCTTCTCTTTGTCTCATCTCCACTCTTTCTCTCACTATTCTTTCCTCCATCTCTCTCATCTTCACTCTGATCTGACTGATGCTCTCTCTCTCCTCTTGTGTAATTTCTTCTTCCTCTAATTCTCCTTTACTGGGTGTTTGTTTGTCTGTTTGCTCCAGTTCAGTCTTTAGCTGATCCTCCTGTGATTTCCATCCTTCCATTAAGGTCATTAAGTTTTTCAGAGCAGGTCCAGGAAACCTCTCCTCTTTAAACTCTGAAATAATGATACAGACATGGGAGATTTATTAAGATTATCAATTCATCAGTATGTTAAATTTTAAAACCTAAGTAATAATACAGTCTTAATACATCCTAATAGTCTTATTTAATACATCATAACTTATTCCTGTGCAGAAGATATTTGTCATTACAAAAGAGAAAAACATCTGGAAAGACTGAATCTCAGAAACATCTGCATCTCCTGCTACTGAACAAGGGTCATCACTGTGAAGACTGTAAAACACTGGTGTCCAGGTAAAGACCCTCCCATCCCTCACTCACTTGGGGATTATGCCTGGATTACCCAGATCAAGGCAAGAACCCTAATCCCCCTGTGAGTAAAGCTCTAAGCACTGTTCCCTCCAGTGGCGGAGATGTGGAGATACTCTCTGACTCTCTCTGAGGACCAACGCCAGGAACATTAGACTCCATGGACTTGTTCTTCTAAAATAACACTATTTCCAAGTGTAGATTTAAGTCTGTTGTTAGTATAACTGATTATATTAATGTGTGTGAGTACATGCTAATTTTTTCAGCATTTCTTACATTTTTCTGTTCACATTTTCCTATTGTTATTTTGCTTGGTGAGTTCAGTATACATATGGACAATGTAAATTACATTACTACTAAGGATTTTACATTGTGCTTGTACAGTTTTGGATTGCAACAATATAATTCGTTTTTTACGACTGCTAAAGTGCATTTGTCTAATCTGTAGTCACATTTTCAAAACTCTAAACACAGTGAACACAATATCAGTCTTCAGTGGCTATACAATTAGTACAATTCATGTTGTTTTTGCACAAAATGCAGTCATTTTACATGTTTCTATAATGCTTACATTTTCTATACACACAAGGTTATCCTATAACAAAATTCTGGATCATTTTTTTCTTATTTACAATTGCTTGTACACAGCATGTCAAAAATAAAAACCTAAGGTTCAAAACCTTAAATATTGTATAAAATGCAAAGTTCTGCAAAAACAAAGGCAGCTGAAAAGCTATTACTTGGCCCCATGACCAAATGTTCCTCCTGGATGCAATAGATCCCGGCTGCAGAGACATTTCAGCTGAAGACTGCCAGGGGTGAATAAGGCATACCAAGCTTTTCTATCCCAGGTGCATGGCAAGGATCAGCATCAGATGTGATGTGGATGAAAACATGTGGTCAACTGCTGAAGACCGTTTACATTACACCTAACAAGAATTTTCAGTTTTGTTTCCTGTTTTTTTTACCCTTGTGTGGCTTTTTTTGTATATGTGTATTTTTACACATATGGGACCATGGCTAATTATGTTTACAATTATGGTAATAATTTTTTGGGTTAGGCCACAATTTACAGTAATGTCCCTAGTACAGTAAAATAACCTTTACTGCAAAACTGTTACTGACTTTTTTGTCTAATCTACGTTCCATATAGTACCTAACAGTAAATATCACTCATTGTGTAGATAGTATGTTGCCAAAAATGTACATTTGAAATAAAAAGTCCAAATGAAGCGGAATACAGTAAAAATGAACTGACTAAGGAAACAGATGTTACTGTAAAATGTGTTGTTTGTTGGGAGAGAGTAAAATATTACATTTAATACTATTTCTGTATTGCCATCAAATGTTTGTTTTTTTTACAGTGGTTGTGCAGTGATTGACTATGTTCATCTCGAGTAGAGAATCTGTGCTAGTGTTTGAAAGAATGATTAGATACTGAACAAGGTTTGCTGTGTTTTAACAAAGTTGGTGTATAAAGAGAAAACTTTTGTTTGCGTTGTGAAATGCAGAGTTGGTATTTAGTTAAGAAAATGTGCTTTTGAACAGGATATTAACTATTTGAATATTTGTATGAGATAAATGTGTTGCTGTGTTTAGAGTTTTGAAAATGTATCACAAGTATTGGGAAACGCATGTTAGCAGTTGTAAAAAAACTGTAATTTTCCAAAATGCTCTAATGGATATACTTTGGATTTGGTCTGCTGTTCTGGTGTAACTCCGCACAACTGCACTTCCACATCTTTCTGCTACTACTGATGATTTGGTTCACTATAACCATCATTATAATACTGGATTTCATTCTTTACTTGATTCAATTGCTCCATTAAAAACCCACACTGTCTCATTCATTCAGCTCCTTGGTTCTCATCTCACCTACGTCAGCGTAAAAACACAGGGTGCCAGCTGGAGCTTCTCTTTAGGAAAACTGGTCTTACAAGGATTTATCTCTAGAATACTATCCCTAGAATCTCATCTATTCACCATATTACTCCCATATTATCTCTAGAACCCCATCTATTCACCATATTACCCATATTATCTCTAGAACCCCATCTTTTCACCACATTACCCCATAATTTCTCTAGAACCCCATTTATTCATCACATTACCCCCGTATGATCAGTAGAACCCCATCTATTTACTACATTACCCCTGTATTATCTCTAGAACCCCATCTATTCATCACATTACCCCCTGTATTACAGGTTTTCTCAGACCATTTGGTTCATTTCTCAGATCAGAATTGAAATTCTCAAAACTGTTCATTCAATCTCCACATCTCCTTGTCTCCTTGTCATTTCTTTTGCAAATGCTTTTGTACATTTTGCAAATGGACATGGACAATTGTCTGTTGTTTTTTACATTATCAATTGCTTATGTCATGTTTATGAAAATGTGCTGTACAGATTGTCTGTTGATGTCACGGTACAGCGGGCCCCCTACTGGTTGCCTCTGTCTACAGCGGCAGTTGTCGTTGTTGTTGTTGTGTTGTGTTCGTCCCTCAGGTGGGTGGAGCCTGCGATCCGTCTCACCTGAGGGTCATTTGTTTATCTATATATGTCTTGTCTTTCTACCAGTTGACCGCTGGTCATTGTATATTTAATTCGGAGTATGTCACAGGTTTTTGGTTTGCGCACTTTCTCCATTAAACCATCCTTTTCCCCTGAGACTTGGCCTGATGATAAACACTGCAGTTGTGAAATGTTGAACCGGGAAAAAACCAAATGCCAATCACAAAATAAAGCAATGAACTGAAACCTCTGCCAAAAGGAATGCGGGAAAAGTGCAAAAGAAAAACTCAGTGAAAGGGAAGTACGGAGGAAACTCAAAACAGAAAGACAAACTAAAAGATCGCGGAATACTCGACGTGAGAAAACCAAAACAAAAGAAACAAACTGAATACGCCAGGGGAAGTAGCTGGCTCACAGACCACTATGGGAGCAAACAAAAAACTCTTCCCAAAATAACAAACGAAACTGAATAGAGAAATAACAGGGCTGGAAAACTTGAGAATGGCCAAAACTTGCGAAGGAGCGAACGTACTCGGAAACGACTGAATAAGGTAAGTATAACAACAAGGGGTGACAAGAGGCTGACTGAATGTGCATAGTGATGGCAACAAACAACTCAGCAACGAGACTCTGCAGACATCCTCCT
The DNA here is from genome assembly GCF_052324685.1 of Brachyhypopomus gauderio. NCBI lineage: Eukaryota > Metazoa > Chordata > Actinopteri > Gymnotiformes > Hypopomidae > Brachyhypopomus > Brachyhypopomus gauderio. The sequence goes on from NC_135217.1 coordinate 1,269,410, forward strand.
AAAATAGGGTGGAGAAAGGCTGCAGGTTATTGTCGCTAATTACTCGTTTTGAGAACGTGTACGCGAACTAGTGTAGCCACCTGTCCCGGTTTTCCCAGGACTGTCCCGGTTTTCACGGGACTGTCCCGGTTTTCACGTGACCGTCCCGGTTTTCCCGGGCTGTCCCGGTTTTCCTTCCTTTTAATATTAGGTCCCGGCAAAAAAAAAAAAAAAATTCATTTAATGTTCCGGTTTTAACTAGGTTAGTTCAAACCACGATCAAACCCCAAACCTAGGTGGCAACCCTAACGCGAACTAATGCTGGTCTGCGCGCGAGTGCTGGTCCACGAACGAGTGTTGGCTCGGCAGCGAGCACTGGCTCGCGAGTCCCCTCCTGTGGCAACAGGAGGAGCGACTCTGCGGTCAGCCCTAACAGCAGTATCACAAAGTCTCATAATGGAAAGATAAGGCCATGTACAGAGTGAACAGCCAAGAAGAGGAGTAAGACTGTGTGGTGTAGAGAGATAAGACTGTGGTGTACAGGGCTAAGACTGTGGTGTAGAGGGGTAAAGGCTGTGTGGTATAAGGCTGAGGGGACAAAACTGTCAAATAAGGGCAACAATTGTAGACCATGTTTTACATCATGGTCTTACAATGGCTGAAGCTGGTCACTGGGTGCAGCTGAATATTAGAAGAACAACTGTGTTTTCAATTGTTCAAACATTTTATAGAGAAAATGTATGTAAATTCAGAAATGTGCTCTCTGCTGTAATGCACATTGACAAATTCTGACGTTATTCAATTTTTTGTTTTGAATTTTTGCATTTTTATACCATATAGCTTATAGAGGGGGGGGGGGGGGGGGCTGAGGTTCCATTTTCACACTTCAACAAGAGAAGGCTGTATGTGCCCATGTTGTTTTGAATGTGTAGAGTAAGTTCTTAATTTAGCAGTTTTTCCAGTCAGTTGTCTGTCTTTTCTGAATTGAAATCAAATTGCAGTGTAAACAATACAGTCAAACAATATTGCTGTACAATATTGATTCCAGTCCAATTTCTTGCTATCAGTCTCCCACATACAATAATGTGTAACTTTGTGTTTCGCCTAAGTTTGTATGTAACATGTATTTGATATACCACAGAATGTGCAGCTTTCTTGAAATCAAAAGCTTAGCTAGTTTCCATCAGAATATTCAGTCTACACTGACTGTGACTTACAGTTGCACTGACAACATGACTAAGTAGTTTGACTGCCTTGTTCATAGGCAATGGCACACAGACTAGATATTCTGATGGCACTGACAAATTGACTGACCTAAATATTTGAGGCAAATACAAAGAATTTTGAGTGAAGTATGTGCTTTTGCACGTATTTCATTGAGTTTTGCTGTTGGCACTATTTTGAGAAATGCACTTGTGATGCCAATGTAAACCATGATGTGAGAAATGTACCAAATCGACTGAGAAAAACTGTATCTATAAATCCTATAAGCACTCATAACCACACCATAACTACAGCTGGTAACTACAGTGGTTATAACAACAATATAAACTGCAGTGGTTTGAACCACAGTTTAAACTACATTAGTTATAACTACACTATTAACACTTGAAACTACCGTAGTCATTAAAACCCATATGAGTAATGTCACGTATGGCCTCGCCCCCTCCCTTAGCTGTCACTCCGTGTTCCCTTGTGTCTGCGTTCTTTGCCTGTTTGTCCCGCCCTGCTCGTTTGTCTCCGTGATTCCTCGTTTGTTACCACGCCCCCGTGTCATTGTTATCACCTGTTCCTTGTTTCAGTTCTATGTATATAAGTCCCGATATTCCCCAGTCTAGTTATCCGTGGTTTTGTCTATCTATTGGTTTGTGCTTTGTGCTTCCTGTCTCGTGAGTACTTCCCGTTTGCTGCCCAGTTGCCCTGTATATTCTGTTGCTTCAGTCGTTCTGCGTTTTCCCGTGTTTCAGTTCTTAGTGTCCAGTATGTCGCTCAGTGTTTCATGTTCTGACTCCCTTTCGGACTTGACCCATGCTTTCCTACTCGACCCTGATTTTGGTATTCCTTTCATTAAATCTCGCTCATCTCAGCAATTGTGTCCGTCCTCTCGCTCCGCTGCGCGAGCAGCGTTACAAGTAAAATCACATTGCACAAAAGTTCTTATTTTCCTCCTCACCAGTCAGCAGAGCAGATTCCTCCATTTTCATTCTCTCCTCTTCTCTCCATCTTCTGTCTCCCTGTGGAAGTGAATTAAAGAGAGTGAAGGGTCCATGATGTCATACTGTGTGTTATATGAAGGACCAGTGTGGATTTTTGAGAGCTGATATTATTAAGAGTGGAGACCCTGCTGACTGTAGCTGTTGTAAACTGATACAGTGAGTCCCCGCTTAACGACGGGGTTAGAGACTGAAAAGTCCGTATTTGTTTTCGTCGTTATGTGTAACCTCTTGATTTAGATACGCTTTGATTGTAAATAAAGTATAGAAAAAAACTAACAATGTTCTCATGTGTGTGTACAGCGTGAGAAAGAGCGATCCCGTTGCCGAGATGGGCTGCGGTGGAGGCTGCGCTACCTCAGCTTATCGTACACAACACTCCACTACACTCCACAACAACACTCCACAACAATACTCCACTGTGCTGCCACTGCTCCTCCGCGCACCGCTCGAAAAAAAAAAAAAAGGTCGGTAGTAACTCCTGTCCGTCATTAACTAGACGCATTGTTAAGCGGGGACTCACCGTACTGTGTTTGGTAGCACACAATCAGAATACAGTCAGCTGAGAAACACAGTAAAAGTCCAGACTGATCAGATTTACAGTGAGTGATATTAAACCTGAAATAAATCACACAGCTCTGTGGTAATGTGGGTGTAATAAACAGGTGTAAATAAACAGATTAAATCATCCTCCTGTGTGTTACTCTGGTTTGTACTGTGTGTGTGAGACTGTAGTTTCTGAGTGTAGGTCCATGACACTCTGGTGTGTGAGTTGAGCTGATTCCCTGATAAACTGAACCTCTAACAGAATAAAGGATTGATGGAGGCAGCCAGGGGTGGAGCTACTGCAGGGGCAGTGGGGGCAGTTGTGTCCAGACTGGGGGGTAAAGGGGCTCCTACTGTTACCCCATCATTCCTACTGCTGTACCTGTCATAATGGGCCTGTATGTACAATGGGAACAGCTTCACTGACACACCCAGACTGTGTGGTAGTCACAGGGTTGCCAACTCTCACGCACTGAGCGTGAGACACACGCATTTGACCGTTTTCACATGCTCTCACGCCACACTTCTGATATCTCATGCAGAAAAAAATCTAGTTTATTTACCTCTGATCCACATCTATGATTCAATGAGTTACTAGGTCGCTCTGGCGCCAACCACCGGCGATCGATAGATCCCCCCCGTCAACAATTTATCCTCACCACAACCCCCCCCCCCCTCAACAATTTACACTCGCCACCTCCTCCGGGTTTAAATTTCACTCAAAGCGATCTTCAAAAGTTGGCAACCCTGTAGTCATGGTAACTAAAAGCTTCTACCATCAGGGCAGAGGGACGTGAACCAAAACCCTTGTGGTCAGACAGCAGCTCATGATCTCCAGCAGCTGCAGTAGAGCTGAAGAGACATTAGTAAGATCAGAGAGAGAAAGGAGAGAGTTCAGGAGTGTGGCCCTGTTCACCAGTATCACCACAACACTCACCAACACCACCCAGATGAAAGAGGAAATGATGTCACATCCTGATCTATTTATACAACCTTCTGCATTTCATTCACTATAGAATGATGCTTCTGTACATTTACATTTTGAAGGAGGAGCCAGATGCAGATGCAGCAACACAAAATGTTTATTCAAATATGTAAAAAAATAGAGGGACTGTGTAAGAAGGACTGTTTAAGAAGATAGGAACACACACATACACACAAGAACACATACACACACCCTCACACACATACACACAAACACACCCTCACAGACATTAACACACACGCTAGATTACTCACACATCCCTCCCTCCCCCACCTGACTAGGGCTTACCTGATAGATGACGACTTTATCAATTTGAGGAGAACAGGTTAAAAGTAATAAAAAGAATTAAAGTATATAATTAGGGAAAGGCTCAGGTTGAATAACATGATATTTAACTCATAAACTAAACTTTTAACTCATAATTATAAAATCATAAAATCATTATCATAAATAAAAATGTCCTTCATGGACCAGTATACAAATTACAGTGCTCTCTACATTAAACAATAACACCAAAGAACATTACAGAATGTCACAGAACACCACAAAACACCACAGAACACAACAGAATGTCACAGAACATCAGAGAACCTCACAGAACACTACAGAACACCACAAAACATGACAGAACATCACAGAACACCACAGTCCTGCATTGACCCCAGTCCTGCTTCTCTCATACTCACCAATCCGTCTGCTCTCCTGTGCTTCCCGGTCCCACTGTAGAAGTGAATAACAGTGTGAGATTTTTGTAAGATGTATAACAGTCTCATATGGTGTTATGCATGGTACCATGGTAACATTATTGCTATTACATGGTTTTTATTACAGTTTTTTACGACTACTAACATGCGTTTCCCAATACTTGAGATACATTTTCAAAACTCTAAACACAGCAACACATTTACCTCATACAAATAGCCAAATAGTTTATAACCTGTTCAAAATTGCATTTTTTTAACTAAAAACCAACTCTGCACTTCACAACGCAAACAGTTTTCTCTTTATACACCAACTTTGTTAAAACACAGCAAACCTTGTTCAGTATCCAATCATTCTTGAGATGAACATAGTCAATCACTGCACAACTACTGTCAAAACACTAACATTTGATGGCAATACAGAAACATGAATTTGTAACGTAGCTCGTGCTACGGAGCGAGGGGGCGGACACAAATGCTGAGAAGAGCGAGATTTATTAAAGGGCATTCCATCATCGGAGTCCGAGAAACAGTCCGGGGTCATTACGGGAGGGCAGTCGGAATAACAAAGGTACACGGGCATATCCAGACAGGGAACCAAACACGACAGGGAAACACAGAACAGGCAGAAGAATACGGAAAACACAGCAAACTCACGGGCACATTCCAAACAGAGAACAGGCATGAACAAAACCATCGATACAGACATGGGTGAAACAAGGACTGATATACAAGGAACAAAACAAGACACAGCTGACAGGGATCAAGACACGGGCGTGGTGAACAGACTGAGACCGGGGCAACAAACAAGCAAGGCGGGGTTAGGAGCACGGAATAACAGAAAACACGAGGAACAGACATTGGAGTGACAGCGGGGTGAGGGGGGCGTAGCCCTACGTGACAGTACCCCCCCTCAAAGCGTGCCACTCCGGGAGACGCAAGGGCAGACAGGACAGGAACCAGACTAGGACAGGACAGGGAACCACGGAACACGGCGAGGGACAGGGACAGCTGACACAGGACAGGACATCATAGGACAGACTGGAGGGACAGGACTAGACAAAACAGGACGAGGGACCTGGGGCATAGCAGGGACCGGAGACAGGGAGACTGGCCAAGAGCTGGGTTGGGACAAGGCGTGACAGGGGACACATGGAGACCGGACAGGACAAGGGCGAGGCACAGGAGCAGGGCTGGACAGGACAGGACCAGGAGCAGACATGGGAGTGGGGCTAGGGGACAGGGCAGAGGAAAACACGGAGGCAAAGACACCATGAACAACAGAGACAGGCACAGGCACAAAGCGGGTCACTACTTGGGGAACAGACATGGGGACAGAGACAGAGAGGACACCACTGGAAACAGACACAGGAACAGGAAGACGGACTCGAACAGACACAACCACAGGGACAGGAACCAAAACAAATCCAGGGACGGAGCATGGGAGCAAGGGGAACATGGGCAACGAAATAGGTGTACAGGGCAGAGCAGGGGGCACATAAAGTCCATGCCCAATAGAGGGCAGCACAGTCTCTGGGGTAACAGGCGCGGCCATCTGGCGGGCAGCGGGAACAGGCAGGGTCCGCTGGCGGGCAGCGGGAACGGGAACAGGTGGCGACCCATCCTGGGTCGCGGGGACAGGAACCGGCACGGAACCACCGGGCTGACGTTCTCGGGGGGCGGAACCACCGGGCTGACGTCCTCGGGGGGCGGAACCACCGGGCTGACGTCCTCGGGGGGCGGAACCACCGGGCTGACGTCCTCGGGGGGCGGAGTCGGCCACTCTCGCAGCGAGTGTCCACTACTCCCCCCCCAAAAAATTCCTCGGCGTCTCTAGGGAAGAGGCTGACAGGATCAGAGGAGGGAGGAGCTCCTTAGGGAAGGCGACTTCTTCAGGCGCTGTGGCGGCGGGGCTCTGAATCGGGGGCGTGGTCTTCCTCCTTCCCCGGTCTGGTCTGTGCCTGGAAGAACATACAGACACAACTGCTTCTCGGTGGCTTTCATTGTGACTCCGCCTCGTCTGAGGTATCGGGAGCTCACAATGGCTTTTGAAAGCCAACCGAGAGCCAAGCCAACGCTCGTCTACATATTCATTCCACCTGCCCGAATCTCGCGCTACAGGTTGCTCCTCCCTGTAGCGTGTATCGAGTCGGGCAGACACATAGCGCTTATCAGGGAGCTCGTCGCTAAAGCTAGAAACTGAAAGTGATTTCGCTTTGTTTTTACAGCGACGATACTCCCCTGTACCCACAGAAAGGGGAATTCCTGTCTCTGGTTCGTTCACGCTGTAATACCGGAGAGTAGAACCGAATTGAACCAGCCAACATCTCATTACAGCGATTGAACTTACCAGAGTCTCGCTCTCTCGCTGTGTCCTTGTTTGATCGATGGTTATGTAACATAGCTCGTGCTACGGAGCGAGGAGGCGGACACAAATGCTGAGAAGAGCGAGATTTATTAAAGGGCATTCCATCATCGGAGTCCGAGAAACAGTCCAGGGTCATTACGGGAGGGCAGTCGGAATAACAAAGGTACACGGGCATATCCAGACAGGGAACCAAACACGACAGGGAAACACAGAACAGGCAGAAGAATACGGAAAACACAGCAAACTCACAGGCACGTTCCAAACAGAGAACAGGCATGAACAAAACCATCGATACAGACATGGGTGAAACAAGGACTGATATACAAGGAACATAACAAGACACAGCTGACAGGGATCAAGACATGGGCGTGGTGAACAGACTAAGACCGCAACAAACAAGCAAGGCGGGGTTAGGAGCACGGAATAACAGAAAACACGAGGAACAGACATTGGAGTAACAGCGGTGAGAGGGGGGCGTAGCCCTACGTGACAGAATTACATGTAATATTTTACTGAAACATTTTACAGAAACATCTTAGTCAGTTTTACTGTAATCTGCTTCATTTGGACATTTTTTTTATCTGTGCATTTTTGGCAACATACTGTTGTAAGTACCATGCTAAAACAGCAGGTGGCAGTACCACTGGCAACACATTGAACAAGCTTGCTTTGACAGAAGAAAGGGTGTGTCTAAAGCAGAGACCGTGGGTGCATCTCAATTCATGGGCTGCAGCCCACGAAGTGCGTATTTGTAGGCCTGTTACGTCACTGCGCCGCGCCGAAGGCTGTCCCAATTCGTGGACTCCTTCTTATGCGGCCGACGAATGTAGCCTTGAAAACCCCGAAAACAAAGGATGCATCTGAGTATTCTTCGCGTCCCACAATATCCCAGGATTCATTGCTCTATGAACAATAAACAGGCAACATGGCGGAGTCTAGTGTACGGGCCGAAGAATTCGTTTTTAAATGTAGATATTTTTTTTAATAAAACAAATCAGAATAATCTACAAAAAAACCACCAACACACACATCCATATATCATTGTATCTTTGTATTCTGAAAGATATTCTTATCTTTGTATTCTGAATTTTTTCACATTAGTAACATTAAAATGTCCTGCGTCGACGGATAATGCCTAGTTCTTCAGTAAAAATAAACAATAAAAACAGAAAGAAAGCGGTTTCTAGCTCCATTTTGTCGGACAGCTCGCTAACACGTATGTAACGTATGTAACACGTATGTAATGGGGCAGACTTTTCAGCTGAAATGCCAGGATCCACTGCAACCAGGAGGGACATTTGATCATGGGGCCGATGATCATACACCTTCCAGCTCCAGACTGAAAAAAGTTCCTTAGTGGGGTTGAGGAAAGGCGAGATGGGCGGGAGGAAAAGGAACATCACTCTTGGATGGTCTGTAACCCAGTTCGTGATGACATGAGAATGACAGAATGCTACATTATCCCATCATAAATGTCCTCGTGTTTCCTCCCACCTGTTCCTTTTCTACATCTGGAACCAGTTGTTGGTAGAGTTCATTCAAAAACAAAAGAAGGAGGTCACTGTTAGGGACCAATCTGGCTTTTGTGAAGGACCAAACCAGCACTTGAGATTGCAGAACAAATTGTTATATTTGCTCCTCTCTGACCGGGTACATTACTGTACTTCATTTTATTTCATTGATCTATATGTGCAAAAAATGCATTTAAAAAATTTAAGGGTTTGAACCTTAGGTTTTCATTTTTGACATGCTGTGTGCAAGCATTTGTAAATAAGACAAAAATGGTCCAGAATTTTGTTATTGGATTTATAGTTTGTTAATCAAACAAATTGGGCTATGGGAGTTGACCACAAGTACTGGGGACCTTAAATTAAATTTATATCAAATTGGGTTAATTTGACACCATCTAAACTTCCGCCATTTCGTAGGTAATTTTATGAGACTGATTACTAAATAGTAATAGTGTGGATTGATTTGCCACAAACTTCCCATAGTTGTTTAGCAATCCCAAAAATGACCTTAACTCACGTTCTGTGGCGCTGGTGTGTTTACTATGGCTTTCATTTTGTTACCCGTTGGATGAAGACCTTTTGTGTCAATTTTGTACCCTAGGTACTCCACTGAGTCTTGTTTGTTTACTCTTTATTCCGTGCTTTTCCAGTCTGTCCATCACTTCATCTAGTATTTCCAGGAGTTTTTCTTTGGTAGGTGCTGACACTAGAATATCATCTAAGAAGCACACAACCTTCTCCATGCCATGCAGTATCTGGTCCATTGTGTGTTGAAACACAGTGGGAGTCGTGGAAACTCCATAAGCCAGACGATGGTACCTAAACAGGCCCTTGTGAGTGCTGATAGTCAGATACTGCTCCGACTCAGGATCAAGTGTTAGCTGTTGGTAGTCAAAGGACAAGTGTAGTTTACTAAAAACTAGCCAGTGTAGTGAATAGATCTTCTACATTAGGGTGGGGATACTCCTCTGGAAGTATGCATCTATTCACCGTCACTTTGTAATCTTCGCACAATCTCACTTCTTTATCTCGTTTTGGTACGACTACCAAGGGTGCTGCCCATTCACTCCTTTTTACAGGTGAGATAATTCTGTTTTTCTGTAGTCGTTCAAGCTCTTTATCAACTGCTTCCCTTAAAGCATACAGGACAGGACACTTTACGTTTCAAAGGGCAATTCTGCAGTTGTCCTGCATATAGCAATTCTGGTGACACAGAAGCTCCTATATCCACTTGCATGTTCACTGGTATCCCAGACAAATCCACCTTCACAAAAATACCATCCGTACTACCTTGTGCAGTGTAGACTGTGAACAAGTCCAGTCGTACATCATCACAATCAGCAGAGTGATCCTGTGTTCTTGTGTCTGTGACCATGTGTTTTGTCCCTTTTTTGTTTGCATTTACACATTCTTTTTAAGTGTCCCATTTTTCCGCATTTGTGACAGGTTTCAGAGCAGTAGTAACAGTCATTTGGCTGATGATTGTCTTTGCCACATCGACAGCAATGCTGTTTCCTCTCAGTACATTGTCCACCTCTTGAAACATCCTGTTGAGTTTCCATGAACTTTTACCTTTTTTGTATGGTCGCTTTTCATTTTCAGTGTTGGAGACTTTGTGTACTGTTTCCTTTGGCTTTTCCAATTCCAATGCCAGAGCAATGTCACAAGCTTTTTTGAAAGTTAAGTCTTTTTCTGACAACAGTCTCTTGTGATACTTTTCCCCTGAGAGACCACAGACAAACTGATCGCTCAGTGCATCACTCAGAAACGGTCTGAACTCACAGGTGCTTGGTAATTTCTTCAATGCAAGCATGTAATCAGAATCAGGTTCGCTGTGCTGGCTTTTCCTTTGTTTATTTGCCGCGAAAACACGTACACCGGCATAGTTTTACTAATGAAAGTTTGAAAACGCATTTCAGTGTTGTGGATTCTTCTACTTAGTACCTTCGTCGCCACTGTAATATCACCATAATCACTGTAGAAGACAGCCTCAACCAATAGATAATGTACTACTCTGAACAACTTCAAACGTATCCTGGGTCCTTTTACACATGACATCAGAAAATTATGGTAGTGAACAGTGATATCACTCCCATCAGAAAACTGTTTTGTTTGGAGTGTGCGACTGAGAGTGTATTAGTGTGTGTTTGTGTATGATTTGTGTTACTTTTTCAGCAGAGAAGCGTGACATGTACTAGACTGTGTGAGACTCCAGTAATGATGATTCACTGATGACACAAGTCATCAGTAACACATTATCCATTAAATTAACACATTTTCCATTCAAAAAACACATTATCCATTCAAATAACACATTACCCATTCAAATAACACATTATTCAGTCTAACACTGACATTGCTTCCAGCAACAATCTCTACAGATTTAGACTATTGTGTGCTCTGGTTGCCATGGTAAACTACACTGTTTCAGCAATGCAAAAGTGTACAGGTGCATTATGGGAGAGAAGCTGACAGATGGAAGTCAAAAGCCCGTCAGTAAGATTATCAGAATAATTGGATTAAACATTTACATATGTAATAAGTATTTGAATAAAATGTTTGTTTCCTTACCAAAGTTAAAGAATCTGTGTAAAACAAGAGAAGGAGACACAATGTTAGATGAAACAGCACAATAAATACTTTAACACAACTTCTCCCCCTCTTCCTCTCTTCCTGATCTCCATACTGACTCTACTCATGTGGGCTGTAATGTTTCATCCTTCACTGCTACACTGTCACCCTCTGCTTTCAGCTCCATGAAGATGTTCAGTTACACAATTAAACACCTACAGCATCCTAAACACATAGAAGTGGTTATATTCTAAATTCATGTATTACATATACAATCTTCATACTTATTAACCAGTATTATGGTCCTCTATTAATAATGTAACAGATAAAGCAACACACAGTTACAAAACAGCTGTTCTCAAAGTCGACTGCACATGAGTGTACCCAGATTAACAGCTCTATGGGTTCAGCAGTTCTATAAATCTGTTATCAGAACTGCTCCTGGTATCTTAGATTAGTCTAGATTAGTTTAGATTTTGGCCGGTCATAGATGCCCAGTGCATGAATCCTCAATTAGGGCTGCATTAGGTACACAGTGTGTCTGCAACTGCTTTACAAGTCAAACATTTGATTAGGGAAGCACCAGAAGCTCCACCCCTTTCTCCATTATAAGTGAGCTGTTATAAACCAGTTTAAGTCCTGGCGTTCACACCTGCTCTCTGTTTAACTCCAGTATGGTGTGGAGAAGGAGGCCCACTGGATTCTCCTCTTCATGATGTCCAGCAGTGTGATGGAAGAGTGGAGATGGGCCTCCACACCAAGTCATTTTAAACTACTGTGCAGCAACTGTGGAAAAGGAGCTGCAGTCCTGGTTTCTCTTTCTGTTGGAGATCTGCTGCTATTGTGGATCTCCAGAAACATTCAGCTCTTCAGTCTCCATTAATGTCTGAGGTCATCAAAAGTCTTTTCATCAGTCCACATCTGCTTTGTATGCAGCTGTGTGTAAAGACTCTGGGAGCTGAAGCTGATTCAGAGAGTCTCGGCTTCACAATCACCTCACCTGAAGTGGATTCTTCTACCACACTGTTTACATGGAAATGTTTAGAATAGTCTCATACCAGTTTTATGTAAATGTTTATAATAGTGTCACACCAGTTTGATTTCAGTCAGTGTGTCTTAGGTCTTTTTCAGAATGTGTAGTAAAATGTAAAACATTTATGTTGTTCTGCTCATAGTTTACATCCAGCTGTGTTGTGCTGGGTCATAGTTCACATCCAGCTGTGTTGTGCTGGGTCATAGTTCACATCCAGCTGTGTTGTGCTGGGTCATAATTCACATCCAGCTGTGTGTGCTGGGTCACTGAACCTCATTTATTCTGAGATGAGACTGATGGTGATGTAGAGATTATGTAGAGTGGAGCTCTGGAATACTCACCTACGTCTACTGTGAGCTCCTGTGTTGTGTCTCCACTGGTCACCTGACACAGGTAATATCCTATGTCTGGCTCTCTGCAGTCTCTCAGCTGTAAGGAGACGTTTCCTCTCTGCAGCTCCTCTGTGAACAGACTCACTCTGTCCTCGTAGCCCCTCCCCTCTATCACCTGTCCGTTCTTGTAGAGACAAACACAGTCTGTCTCCTTAAACCACCTGATCTCCATGGCAACAGCACTGGTTTCAGGAGACAGGTGACAGGAGAGAGTGACAGCATAGCCATACTGATACTCTTTACGGTGGCAAATTAGTTTAAACTCATCTGTTGGAAAACAAACACACACAAATGATTTTGATCTCCTGTGTTTCCTGATTAAGCTTACTACACTGATTCTGTGATTTCTCTCTGAGTTTAAATTCATGTTGGATACAACACTCCCTCACACACATAATAAACACAGAAAGTATTTGATACTGTAACCTCCCAGTACATTACAGTTTTTCTCAGTCAATTTGGTACATTTCTCAAATCATGGTTTACATTGGCATCAAGTGTATTTCTCAAAACTGTGACAGTGAGTGCGGTGTGAAGGACGAGACACGAGTCCTATGTGGCAGCAGACGTCACTTTTAATAACATTAATATAGATAAAAAAACAAACATACACGGAAATGTGTAGACTCAGACAACGACAAGCACAGGACACTGCGTGAACGCACATTAAATAGACAAACCACATAAACCCCACGTGATGGACGAGATGAGCCACAGGTGAGACGAATCAGCACAAGACGTAACCGCACCCACGGAGATCCGCTGACACAGACAAGCAGACGCAGACAACGTAAACACACGCCCAAACGGAGGGGTCGGGGACCTCAACATGACAAAAACAGTTAGTGCAAACAGAAAACTCAATGAAATTCCTGCAAAAGCATATACTTCACTCAAAATTCTGTTTTTGCCTCAAAAGCAAATATTTAGGTCAATCAATTTATCAGTGCCATCAGAATATCTATTCTGTGTGCCATCGCACACTGGACTGGAATCAAATTTGTACAGCAATATTGTTTGACTGTATTGTTCGCACTGCAATTTGTTGACAAAACAAATTTGATTGAAATTCAGAAAAGACAGAGAGGTGACTGGAAAAACTGCAAAATTAGAAACTTACTCATTACTTACACATTCAAAACAACCTGAGCACATACAGCCTCCTCTTGCTGAGGTGTGAAAACAGAACCTCCGTATGCTAGTACGGCACGCGGCCTCGTTCAATGTAATACCGCCGTTTGGCAGAGCAAGCACAACGTGAGAGTGCACTATAATAAAACACAATGAAAGCAGAATAGCAGAACAGAACAGCGGAACAGCGTTACAGCAGAACAGAGTTACAGCGGAACAGTGTTACAGCAGAACAGAGTTACAGCGGAACAGTGTTACAGCAGAACAGAACAGCGGAACAGTGTTACAGCAGAACAGAGTTACAGCAGAACAGAGTTACAGCAGAACAGAACAGCGGAACAGTGTTACAGCAGAACAGAGTTACAGCAGAACAGAGTTACAGCAGAACAGAACAGCAGCCGGAGCAAAGCCCGACACGGCGAAACTGATGGTAGGCCCGGTAAAGAGGATGAAGCACCCGGCAGCCCCAAAGTCCAGTATTATTATACACCAGCCAGAATACCCTGTCTGAGGCAACAATCATGAATGTGGATCCAAACCCGCAGACAGTGAACTAGGTAAACCACTGCAAGGATTAAAAGTGTGTGACCGCAATTAAAACCCAGAGGAGCCACTGCAGAATGCTGATCACCGGGTAAAACTCCCTGAACACAATATGAAAAGGACCTCAGGAGAACGTAGGCAAAACAAGGATCCCAAACGTGGCCTCAACCGAGATCGCTTGCAGGCGAACAGCAGCCAAACAAATGCTGATGGCCGGGCAGAACAGCGTAGGACAGCCAGAACGTGCATCTGACAGTGTCGGCGCCCTGAATTTAAAGCCCATCACTAACGTGGGACGACAAAACAGCGTGATGACGTCAACAACAACGCAGTGTGATTGCAGCACATGTAGAGGTGCCGAAGCACCACTACACATCCACCCGCTTGCGGTTTTCCTGCATATTACCTAACCAGCAGCTATTTGATCACTGGTGAAAATGGTCCATTATGGTTCTCCTTCCCGGTGCTACCTAGCCGGGATGGTGCTTCTCTTTCGACAGAGCCACTCTGAGGCTTGCTTATCAAGGTACTGGCAGTTAACCCTATTGTGTGAGCCTCGAGATTCGTGGGGTTTTTCCTCTTGAAAACTACTCCATATATTTTATCACCTGTTTCCACTACAAGACATGTAGTCTTTCTCGTAGTCATATAAAAAAATCCCATACAGAACTCGCCATTTTCTCCCAACTTTTGTTGTCGTAATTTTGCAGGGTAGCATGGCGAGCAGGAGCACTAAACAAGAAATGACATGACGGACCATGAGGTGCCGTACGCTTCTGCCAGCTAATATAAAACTAGTGAAAAAAATTGATTTCATATCAGTCCATAAGACATATATAAATTGACAAACACGAATCCTATCTATAATTTCAGAACATTTTAGTAAATTTTCTAAACTAAACTATAGTTACAGTTAGCTATTGTTTTTTTCTTTTAATTACCATTATTATTTATTTCAGTTAACGAAAATGTTTTTTCAATATCAGTTTTTATTAACAATTATAACCTGGCTTCCCAGTCCCGTGTTGTCTGCCCTAGCCCCGCCTTGTTTTCCCGTTTCCTTGGTTTCCTTTCTGTCCGTCACACCCTTGTCCTCAGTGTTTCCTGCGTCTCGTTTCACTTCCCTGTTTAGTGTATTTAATCCCTTCTGTTTTATCCCTCGTTGACGGTCATTGTGTTGCGAGTACTCCCTTGCCTTGCCTCGCCTCGCCCTGCTCTGTCTTATCTCTATCATATTCTAGTTTATGTTCTCGTCCATGCTCCGTATCTGTTTCAGTTTTTCTTGCTCTGTCTCTGTGTCGGTTCGTTATCTCTTCTCGTTTCCCCTTCTACCCGGTCTAGTTTGTTCATTCCTGTAGTTCTCCCTACGCCTCTATTTTCCTCTCAGTTAAGGAAATAACGGTTCCTTAGTTATTACGTTAGTATCTGGGTTTTTGTCTGTCATTTACGGTTCTATGTGTATGTCTCCTTTTTTCCAGTCCTGATGTTTAGTTCTGTGTGTTGTGCTTTCGGTTTCGTGTCTTTCATTTTGTGTTCCCTGTCTACTGACTCATATGAAAATAACGAACAGGCTTTAATAATATCACGAGAAACACACAAGACAATATGAGCAGTAATATGGACACAAAGCAGTACGAAACCTTTCACAAACACGTAACGTTACAATAGACCACTACTCTAAACATAACGAAGGACAAGGTAAACCTACAAGAACTGAACAAATACGGAGGGAAGGGTAAATCGTACAACAAGAACAACACATGAATACAGGCATCAGAACACGAAAGAAATCCATACAAAGGAGCAGGCTACTAAACACTGTAAGGGGATTGAATGTAAAGGCTAACCAAAACTACATGAGCACAAGGAGAATACACAAGGGAGCAGGCTACGATGAACAGCGAGGGAAACAGAAAATAAGAGCCAAGCAATGTTACGTGAACACAAAATATATTAACACAATAAGCGCGGGGAAGGGAATACAGTGAACACACTAACAACAGACAACAAGAAAGCCCAGAGGCAAAAGACACGGAGAGAGTAGAGCTCAAGGAAGACACGAAACACTAACACCCAGGACAATGACCGACAGGGAACAAAGGATACGACGGGGAATATAGACGTGGAAACACTAAGGAATAACACAAAACAGGTGAGTAGAGTACAACAGGGGCGTGACAGACAAAAGGGAAACCTAGGAAACGGGAAAACAAGGTGGGGCTAGGGTAGACAAACGCGGGACTGGCGAGGAGGGCGGAGCTGGACGTAACAATGACTTACATGTAAAACATGGTCCACAATTGTTGCCCTTATTTCACCGTTTTGTCCCCTCAGCATTACACCACACAGTCTTACGCCTCTTCTTGGATGTTCACCCTGTACATGGCCTCATGTTTCCATTATGAGACTTTGTGATATTGCAATGTTTAGCATCCATACATGTTTGCCTATTACAGTAAAGGTTCATGAGACGCACCTCTGACCTATGGTTGCGACCATTGGTTGATCTAAACCTTCACAAATTCCCTTTCTTACTGTAACTGAATGTTCACCTGCGAATAATTTAATCAAGTTAGGGTAAAATTACCAAAATGTAACAACAAAAAAAAAAAAGTTAAATGATGCCTTAGAGATTATGACAATATGTTCAGCACTTTTGCATGTAATGACCTAGGCGATGAACTAAAGACTAAATGTTTTGGAGGGTAAGACAATTCAACAGACAATGAGATGTGGAGATTGAATGAACAGTTTTGAGAATTTCAATTCTGATCTGAGAAATGAACCAAATCGACTGAGACAAACTATAATGTAAGTGAAATGATGTTCTGGACTGATGAACTCTGGAAGTGACTTACTGATACTCGCAGATGCCATCTTGATCTCCTACAGGTTCAAACTCATAAAATCTGAGAGAGAGAGAGAGAGAGAGAGAGAGAGAGAGAGAGATAGTAAGTGTAGGAGTGGTCGGATGTGTTCCTGTGGGGGATGCAGGATCTGGTGTTCTTCCATAAAACAATTGTTATATTGTATAACCTGCACTGATCTATTTGAGAAGTGAGTTCTTTTAAATTCTTACTAAGTATAATTTGGAGTCAGATATTTTTTAAGTTTTATGCACGTCAATCCTTCTTCTGCACCTGTTTTCTGTCCTTGGTTGTAGGCAAGCAGGCAGGTTAGTTAACTCTCATAACTAAAACCCGTACATTGGTATTTTCTGTACTAAGGTGGATTGTTTAATCGTGTTTGTCTTGTTGGTGACTAGCGACTAGCAGGTCACTCAGACGCCATAATGAAAATCCAGTTGGTGGATCAAAATAAGAGAGTACGGCCGCCGATACTAAGACAGGATAGTCTAGTATCTTAAAATCTCAGTTGCAATGAGGCTGGCTGAGCGCTCATGGTGACGACCATTACTAGCGTAAGGGAATAACTACATGAGGGTCATTATTTGCTCAGGGAAAATCGTACCGGTACGTGGCGAAGTAGGCACCCAACATAGTAGTCCGTGGCGAGTGCAGCACAAGAACAGCCAAAAATGTAATCCTAAATTATACAAGGTCTCTTGGTAAGAACAGTAAAAATGGGGAACAGAAACATGAAACAAAATAAGGGGAAGCCTGAGGGTAATGCAATGAAATACACACCACCCAATGTTAATTTTATGATAACAAATTAAGGCTCAGAAAGTGTTGAACAATTTTCAAAATGGGTTTCAAATTTTGGTTTTCCAGCCAAGGGGTCATTTAGCATAGAGCAATTAAGAATGCTAAGGGAGAGACTGGCTGAAGGGGAGAAACAAGTAGACAGGAAAGGTAGATGCAGGTTTTGGGCTAACTGGAAGGCAGTTGGAATGTGGCAGGAAGAAGCAGGTAAGAGAATCAGGCAGGCAGGTCCGTCTCAACCATCTCAGTGCTTGAAGTTGCAGGCTAATCTCGACCTGGACGCTGCCCATGAGACCCCGAGCCAATCCAACACCGCAGAGACAACCGTCATCAACACCACAAGAAGAGCAGCGGGACCAGAAATCGTCAACCCAGAAAACTGACACACAAGCTGAAGAGGGGATGCGCAGGTGGCGCCATCATCCTCATCAGCACCAACCCAGCTGCTGGTGCTACCATCATCATCATCAGCACCAGATCAGATGGCAGCCGCAAGATTCCACCTCCCCGACTTTCAAGTTTCCTCCGCCTCCAGATCAGGAAACAGCAGCGGGAGGTCGAGATGACCCTATTGAAGGTTACAGCGAGGACGACACAGAGAGTGAGCAGGAAGCAGGCCAGTTTCGCAAAACAGGCCTCATCAGAAAGAAAAAACAGAAGGAGAGACGAGAGGTCCACCAGATGCCGATGGTGGAGGTGGCAGGCCACGACGGACTCATGTTGGTCCACCGCTCGTGGACTAAGTCAGACATCAAAGAGGTCATGCAACAGATGGAAAACCCTAGAGACGTGGGCGCGGAGAAGTTCGCCAGGCAGGTCCACCAGTTGGGTCAAGAATTTAGACCTAATACCGCAGAGTTGAGAAGACTGCTGATGGCTCACCTGAGCCTTGACTGGGGTAAGGTAGGCTGGCAGCAGCAGGACTTGAAAATGATAGCGCCTGAATGGGGGGATGCTGAAAATGTACAATACCGAGCTGCCATTGAGCACTTGAAGGGCCACATTAAAACGACCTTCCCACTGCGCCCTGACCCAGGATGAGTAGCAAGATGCTGACAGGACGATGATGAGACTGTGGAAGCCTACTTAGATAGGCTAGTAGTGCTCAGTGAGAGATATTGTGGCATTGAAAACCCTGGAGAAATGGCCAGAAAAGTTCCAGACGTATGGGAGACCCTGCTTTGCACAAATTTCCTGAATGGACTGGTGCCCACCTTGTAGAAATCAGTAAAGAAATTATGCATAGGAAGGGAAACAGCCCCAATTGCGAAGCTCCTCTCACATTGGGGGGGAAAGCAGTCCAACTGACTAAGCCAATATCAAGAACTGGTGAGACTGGACAGTGAAGGTAAGACACAATTTGTTTTCAATGATGCACACACCACACACATTGATACATTCCAACTGGCAGAGAGGAATAAAAAAGACAGGGATGTTGATTTATGTTTTGTTTTTAATGTTTTGTTAAATATAACACTGAAACGTTTAAGGAGATGCCCATGATTTAAATAAATGTGTATGGCCAAAATATGATGTTTTTAGTTGACTCAGGGGCGGGACATTCAGTCGGCAAACAGGATTTTGTTTTCAATACACCGCCATTGTCAGGTAGAAACTTATGCACTAAAGAGGCATCTGGGGTGGTTGTGCAGGAGCCTCTCACAGCGGCAATCAAATGTGTGTGTGAATCAGGCCATGAGGTCCTGCACAGTTTTTTTACTTTCCACTGTCTGTCCAGTAAATTTAATGGGAAGAGATTTAATGTGTGAAATAGGGGTTATAATCACTTTAACACTTGGGGGGGTTACAAATTGAGATTGCTGAAGATGATTTTACAATGGTCCAATATGCGCCGGGGCCGACGTTATATGTGTATAAATTGAAGCTAAGCGTACTAACACTTTAACATGAGTAACTGAGATGTTGATAGATCAAACTAACCAGCGCATGCGAGATGGCCCTCACAGCATCATGAGGGCTGAGAATGTTGTTTCCGGCTTACTAACGTTCCTACCCATGTCTCATTAGCAAAACCTGATGAGACATGGCAAAGTGTAGGTTACTGGTTGGCAAAAATGTGCAGAGTGCATGAATGGGAGAGAACTGATAATCCTGTTTATTATAACAGTGGGTTGTCAGTGTACAAGATGCACTTGGGAACTGTGATTGATGTTGAGCGCAGTGTAATGATTTGTGAGGAGATAAAGTGCAGGTTTGATCCTGCATACATCTTTTTACGGCGGAGGCACCAAGGTCAGTTTCCCTCAATCCCCATCAGACCAGATGCCTGACTCGGGGAGCGTGCACCCAAGACTAGCTGAGGTGCCCCCTGTGGTATGGGCATCAGGGAAATATGATGTTGGCCTTGTCAAAAGCACCACCCCGGGAGTGATTAAGTCCAAGTCTGATTTCAGGCCCAAACAGGCTCAGTACTCGCTGAAACCTGAGGCCATTGAAGGCATTAGGCATGTGTTTGAAGCACTATGTGAAAAAGGAGTTATAATTCCGTGTCCAAACTCCCCAGTCAGAACTCTTATCTTTCCAGTCAAGAAGGCCAGAAAACCTCCCCAACCAGATGAAAGGAGATTGGTACAAGATCTACAAGCCTTGAATGATGCAGTTATTCCAAGAGCCCTAAATGTGACTAATCTACATACAATACTTAGTCAGGTCTCATCAGAGGCCAAGTAGTTTTCTGTCATTGATCAGTTCAACGCTTTTTTCAGCATTCCTGTGCACCCGGTCAGTCAGTACTGGTTCGCACTGATGTTCGATGGACAGCCCTACACGTTCACGAGGCTATGCCAGGGCTACTTTGAGTCACCTACAATATACAACCAAGCTATTAAACAAAGCCTTGATTCCCTGGAACATTTCCAGGGGACTAATTTGATCCAACATGTAGATGATCTGCTCCTGGCCACGCCAACACAACAGCAGTGTATTGATGACAGCCTAAAATTGTTGAAACACTTGGCAGATGAGGGTCACAAAGTGAGCCTTGGTAAGATTCAGTTTGTGCAGCCCACAGTTAGATTTTTAGGGCATGACATCTCTGCAGAGGGAAAAACTCTAGCAGCTTTAAAAGTGGAAGCAGTTGCGGAAATTCCGAAACCACAGACAGTCAAGCAGCTTATGTCATTTTTAGGGATGTGTTCTTACTGTCGTTCATTCATCCCTAACTATTCTTGGGTTGAGACTCCCTTGTGGGCTCTGACCCGTGGACCAGCGATATCAGCTGTTGAGTGGACCAAAGAAGCTGAGGAAGCCTTCGTAACCTTGAAACTGGCTTTGCAGACTGTCCACACCCTGGGCATCCCTGATCCCACACGGCCTTACACACAGACAGTGGACGAAAAGAACGGTTGTATGACTTCAGTTCTCTTGTAGAGACATGGAGATCGACAGAGACCAATTTGCTTATTTCTCTTGTAAACTTGACCCTGCTGCCTGTTTGTCTGTGTACTGTGGCCGCAGCAGAGAAGGCGGTGGCAGCATCCCGAGACATTGTGGGCTATTCTACACTGACCTTATTAGTCCCAAACTCCGTTTCAGTTCTGCTTCTTGAAAAGAAGACATCACACTTGTCCACTTAGCGATGGCTGAAATTACAACACTGTGTTGCTCGACATGCCCAGCACTGTTCTTAACCCCGCTACACTTTTGCCTACAGAAGAGGATGGTGAACCACATGACTGTGTTGCTGTGACTAACATGTTGTGCTCCCCTAGGTTGGATCTCAAGGAGGAGCTCCTGGAAAATCCGGATTGCATTTTCTTTGTCGATGGGTCAGCATCCATTTGATCATTTGCATTTTGTGGAGCTCACGCCAAGTGAAGGGAAGAAATATTGTCTGGTAATTGTGGACATGTTCTCAAAGACATGTTCTCAAAGTGGGTTGAAGTTTTCCCCACAGCAAAACAGGATTCAGATGCTGTAGCCAAGGCCCTGGTAAAAGAAATCATTCCTAGATGGGGCATTCCAAGTAAAATATCTAGCGATAACGGAACCCCTTTCATCAGTGGGGCCTTGAAAGTGGTAGGCACATTTTTAGGAATTGACATGAAACAACACTGCGCCTATCATCCAGCAAGCGTGGGAGCAGTAGAGAGAGAGAATGGCAACCTGAAAAATAAACTAAGCAAAGCATGTGCAGAAACTAATCTGGGGTGGACTAATGTCCTCCCTATCGTTCTCATGCAAATGAGAATGCAGGTAAGACCAAAGCATGGCCTGAGCCCATTTGAGATCTTGTTTGAGAAATCGCCAAACACCGGAGTGGGTCCGGTGAAGACACAGGCCAATAGCCTTGTGGGCTGTGAGGATGCAATGTTAAATCACTGTGTACAACTCTCCTCTACTCTGAAATCTGTCCACAAGCAGGTCAGAGAAGCACTTCCTGATCCAGCCACTGTCCCGCTGCACGACATCCAGCCCGGAGAGTGGGTGGTGATAAAGGACTTCAGGAGAGCGAGGTGGAACAACCCGAGGTGGAGAGGGTCCTTCCAAGTCCTGCTAGTGATGCAGACGGCTGTGAAGGTGACAGGACAAGCTACGTGGGTCCACGCCAGCCACTGCAGACGAGTGCTACAGCCTGAGGAGGAGTCGGAGGACAAGAAGAAAGAAGAGTAGAGTAGGGATCCTGACTTCACTCGAAATGCTGTGTGAAAAGTGGGGCCAGACTGTTTACATTCTGGTAAAACGTAAGCACTCAAGGGCATGGAGGGTGAAGGAAACAGAATAGGGAAGAAGAGATCCAGAAGTGGGATTTCACTGTGAAGGATGTTCTAAATATAGACAATACGTGCATAGTGTGTGCTCTGTTGCCAACACTGCAGAAAGGCCATTCATTAATTCCATCGCCACTAGCACTTGTGAAGCAACAATTAAGGCCTGAAAGTGTTATGATCCATATTCAAATCACACCCCTAATCCTGTCAAAAAGTGTGAAGTGTATAGTAAGACATCACAGTAAACAGAACATCGGACTCTCAAATGAGAGAACTATTCCATTAACCCTTTACTGACTGTACATACTGCTGCATTACTCATATACGGAATACAAACACACCCAAAAGAATAACAAGTTAATGTTGTATCTGACCAAACAGGAAACAGAACAATGAGAGGTGTGAACACGTCTGGTTCTACTGCATGTCATCACAAAGAGCTAAAATGAAGATTCAATGGGTTGAAAAAGCAACAATTAACAATTCTTTCAGAAATTAGGAAATTAAAAAAATAGTCACAAAGAGTCATAATCACACAAATCCACATCAACACATTAAAAGTGGGGACAGACGTGGGAAATCTCCAAATTCAACATTACACCATGCCATAGTAACTCCACTGTACCACCCTAAAACACACACTACATTTAGTCACCGGTGTACGCAGTTCATTATAGAATCATTAAAGGTAAGCGTTATTATGTTAATTATACCTATAGCCTACATTTACAATAATCACTCCAACATCACATCTCTCTGAAAGGAAACACCAAGTACAAATGAAAAAAACGGATTGTTTTGCATAAGGACTCTAGCTGTAGCCATTAGGTAGAACTTACCTTCACGGTTCTTCACACACATCTGCTGCTTTAGGTCAAGTAGACCGTGTGGACATTTCAGAGCGGCTCTAATCCGATCTTTGTCTTATAACAGCATGAATAGTAGGACAGTATACAGTAGGATAGTAAACGTTCACATGGCACAAACCGATGTGAGGAAGAAAGACAGAAGTACTTTTACTTTTACATTTATTCCAGTCGCAGCATTTGAGCGTCACTCTTAGGGTTGGGTAGGATATTTAAATAAATATTAAATCTGAGAATAAATTAGCTGTTTTTAATAGTTTACATTTTCTTAAAGCTTATTGTGTTTGCCACATATTGAGCGTACTTCTCAATCTGTGGCATTATTGTACATCGAGACTGGGGCTGCAGTACTGATAGGAAATTAAAAACGTTTAGAGCTTTTAGCCACAAAGGGGCAGCAGACATCTGAACACTAGCAGACACAAAAACAGTTTAATTATTCCACCAAATTTAGCAAAAAAGAATATAAATGTATTCAAATCTTCTCTGAAATAGGAAGAACCAGAAACATAAGGGTGAGTTCAGAGTTAGAAATCATTTAGGATGTAACATCAAACACAAACTCAGTTTCCACTGGTTGCTTATACACAGACAGTAGTGTTCAGACACCCAGAGAGATTAACTCACTGAAGCAGTACATCCACACTAGACTAACGCTTGGTTGTGAGTGTTAACATGTGTGTGTGTGTGTGGAAACTGCACATGTCGGCACAGGCGGTGCCTCCTGTGAGCAGCACATCATCCCTGAGACAGCGCCCTCCGGGGGAACAGCAGTAGGAACAGCACCCACAGGTTGGATATGGCGAGCAGGATGTACAAGAACCAGTGGGGCTGCACACTTGAAGGGAGCAGCTGCAGGAGAAGAAGTGTGCAGATGGAGTGACCTCAGGAACAAAAGGGCATGTCGGCCACGCCCTCCACACTCACACCTGCAGACAGAGAGGGAGGAGCTACCCCGACGAACAAAGCCCTGGCTCCTCCCCCACAGAAGTCCATGGAGTGAGGAGACATCAGGGAAACTGTGGTTCCCAGTCAGATCACAGCTGCTCTCTCTCCCTGCACGCTGCATCCTTAAGATCCACTGTGCTGCAAACCAGTAATACAAGCAAGCAAAGCACAACAACCAACAATAGTGTCTGGAGATACAGAAGAACGTGTAGAACAGACTCTTACAGAACCTGGACACACTCCTGTAGCGACTGACTCAGTGGAGGGTAGAAACATACTCTAAAGAGAAGGATTATGTGGAGAGAAACAGGCCAGTGTCTGGAAATACACAAATAGAAGTTCTCCACCCAGTAGCTTAACCATCAATGGACCTGCTTCAGTTTACATATCAGCCAGGCATTGAGGTGGATGATGCAATTATTTACCTTCTTCAAATAACTCTCTCTCATCTGGACAGGGCAAGAAGCACTGTGAGGATGATGTTCTTTGACCTCAGTGCATTCAACACAGTCAGGCCCACTATACTGAGATGATGGAGGGTGCCGGGCTGGACCAAAGAATCACAGCATGGAAAATTAACTTACAAACAGACCCCAGTACCTGACACAGTTCTCTGCAGCACAGGGGCTCCACAATGGACTGTCCTGGCCCTGTTTCTCGTTACCCTCTACACTATCACTGCATCAAACGTAAGTTTTCCTACTGTTGTACAGTAAACACTGGAGAATACAAAACACATTTAGGTACAAAATAAAAGCATGAAAATGTTGAAGTATATAAATTTAAATTTTATTTCTCACAATTTTATTACTCACATTTAGAAATTGCACTTAACCCACAA
Organism: Brachyhypopomus gauderio; assembly: GCF_052324685.1. Taxonomy (NCBI): domain Eukaryota; kingdom Metazoa; phylum Chordata; class Actinopteri; order Gymnotiformes; family Hypopomidae; genus Brachyhypopomus; species Brachyhypopomus gauderio. The sequence continues at coordinate 1,294,433 of NC_135217.1, forward strand.
TAAATAAAAATATGTACAACCTAGTTACAAATATAAAGTACTTTCCAGTAAATAGTGTTGTACACGTAACTGGATAATCAATTACTAGTAAATGATTACTTACAAAAATTACAAAATACCCTGAAATATCTTCATGTAACAACTAGACTAATTCACATGTAAGTATTGCTGAATGTGTGTGTCATGATACAGGGTGCTCCCCCCGTCGGTCGCCCACGTCCACAGCGGCAGTCCTGTTACTGTTGCATTGTGTTCGTCTCTCAGGTGGGCGGGGCTTATTATTAGGCCACCACCTGACGGTCGTTTCTTCGTCTATTAATGTCTCTTCTTTGTACCAGTTGAATGCAGGTTATTGCATCCTTAATTCGGGTCATGTCATGGGTCTTTGGTTAGCGCACGTTATCATTAAATCCTCCTTTTTCCCTGAGACTTGGTGTGATCGCTTCCTTTTTAGTTTGCAGTCCTCGCCCGTCACAGTGTGTCAGTAGTGCAGATCATTAATACACAGACTCACTGCAGCACTGTGTAAACTTACTGCTGTTTATAATGCTGAGTGTTCACCTCCAGCAGCTGAGGAGTCTCTAATGTGTTTAAAGAAGCTTATTTTGATTTGAATTTTAAAATTATTTTATTAAAGTGACAGAGCTCATACATCCATAACATCTCCTCTTGTTTTTTTAATGATGATCCTTCTTCCAGAACCTCCATCTCAGCAGTCCAGACTCTCCCTCTTCTTGAGAGTCTTTTCCTGATGCTGTGTCTGCTCTCTCTGTCTCTGTAATTCTCAGCACAGCTGACTGGTAAACCTCCTTTCTGAGTGACTGAGCTTCATATCTGTTATCTAAAAGAATGTTCTGTTCTGAAGATTGCTGCTTGCCGCCGCTGCTGTGGTGGTTTCTGCTACGTTCCTTTCCCCGAACAAGAGTCCAGCCCTTATCATTGTTGTTGTTAACGGGAGTTGAGGCCAAGATGAGCTTAGGCTTTGCCCCCAGTACACCCCAGCGACAATGGAGAGAAACGTCTCTTTCTTTGCCAGTCACAGGGATGGTTTTATCAGCAGTTTGTGTGGCAAGAATCGAGTCCAGATATTCTTCCTCCTCCCTTATAGAATGTAAGGTATGGATTCTTTCCTGAAGTTCCACAACCCTCTGAGACAGTTTGATACACTCAGAGCAAATAGATGATGTGGAAGCATGAGCCATAATCGCAAAAGCACCGGGCACACAAGGCTCAAATACCCAAGTTAAAAATCCAAGTGCAAAATTAACACCCGAGAAGTTCTGGCAGGTATTTCACAGCTGGGAACAATATCAGCTGCTGATAGAATGGTGCACGAAAACCACTCACTCACAAGGTTGAGGCGCAAAAAACAGTTCACTCACAGTGTCGGACTGTCGGAGTGTCAAAAATGCTAAATTATCTACAGATGAATGTAAAAAAGCTTACCAAGTGAAGTAATGAGTAATGGATCCTATTAACTTGTAAAAATAACTTTACCTTGTAGATATAACTCAAATACATGAAAAAAAAAACAGTAAAGGACAGGCAGAGCTGGCAGAAAAGCGTCTGTACAGGAGGAAAGCAGGAAGTGACTAAATAGTGTTGTACACGTAACTGGATAATCAATTACTAGAACTAGAAACTTAATACTTATAGAAATCCCAAATAACCTGAAATATCTGTATGTAACAACTTAGATTAATTCACATGTGATTATTGGAGAATGTGTCACGATACGGGGGCTCCCCCTGCTGGTCGTCACTGTCTACAGCAGCAGTTGTCCTGTTATTGTAGCATTATGTTCGTCCCTCAGGTGGGTGGGACTTATTATTAGGGCACCACCTGATGGTCATTCATTTATTTATTTATGTCTAGTCTTTGTACCAGTTGACTGCTTGTTATTGTTTCCTTAATTTGGCTCATGTCACAGGTCTTTGGTTGGCGCATGTTATCATTAAATCCTCCTTTTTCCTGAGACTTGGTGTGATCACTTCCTTTTTCGTTTGCAGTCTTCTTCTGTCACAGTGTGTCAGTAGTGCAGATCATTAACACACAGACTCACTGCAGCACTTTGTCCACTTACTGCTGTTTGTAATACTGTAGAGTTTCCACCTCCAGCAGCTGAGCTGATTTTTCTGTGTTTACAGAAGCATATTTTGATTTGAATTTTAAAATGATTTTATTAAAATGACAGAGCTCATACATCCATAACATCTCCTCTTGTTTTCTAATGATGATCCTTCTTCCAGAACTTCCATCTGACCAGTCCAGACTCTCCATCTTGAATCTTTTCCTGATGCTGTGTCTGCTCTCTCTGTCTCTGTAATTCTCAGCACAGCTGACTGGTAAACCTCCTTTCTGAGTGACTGAATCTCTCTGAGCTCTGAGAGTCTCTGTCTCAGTGTCTCCAGCAGTGAAGAATCATTCACAGAATGGTGGACACCTATTTATCTGTTTCCGCTTCAGTCTGTGAGAGTCACTGTATTTGTGTGTTTATAAACCTCCTCCAGAAGGGTCCTACTGAGTTCCTTCACTCTCTGTCTCAGTGTCTTCAGCTCTCTGTCCTTCTCCTCCATCTGCCTGTTAAACTCCTCCTGCATCTTGGACTTTGAGACCAAAATGTTTCTCTGGAGTTCAGGCAGGATTATCTTCATGAGGTTCCTCTCTGCCTCCACCCTGGCCTCTCCTTCATACCTCTCCATGATCTCCTCCATCTCCTGTCTGTGTCTCTCCTCCATCTCTGTCCTCTCCATCTCTCGTTTCTCTTTCAGTTTCTTCACCTTTTCTTCCATTCCTATCCTTCGCTCTACCTCTCCGTCCAGCTCTCGTTTCAGTTCTCTCTTTTTTTCTTCATCCATTTCTTCTTTCATCTTTCTCTCCAGTTCAGTTGTTCGACCATTAAGTTGTCTGATATCTCCTTCATGTCCTTGTATCACTCCCTCAATCTTTTTCAGAGAGTCTTGCATCTCCTTTTCCAATTTCTCTTTCATTTCTTTTTCATCATTTGCTTTATTTTCTTCCCTTTTCTTAAGAATTTTAATCCTCATCTCTCTGATCAGAGATTCTGTCTCCAGGTAGATCTCACTACTGTAGAATCTCTCTCTGTTTCCTTCCACCATCTTCTCTATCTTCTCCAGCAGCTCTGAGATCTGAGACCCATCCCCACTCTCCTTAATGTTGAGACAGTGAAACCTGTTCCCACATTTTGCCACAAGTGTCTGGACCTCTTGGCTTCCTGACTGAATGAACTGTTCAGGATTTTGCTCTTCCTCACTAATAGTGAAGAGGATCATGATGTTCCTCCAACATCTCTCTCCAAACATCTCCTCCATTCTCTCCAGCATCCCTCTCTCCTCTCCTGCAGGCTGCTTCACTGGTATGACTAGGAGGAAGGCGTGGGGTCCTGGGGCAGACAGATGGACACAGAGTCCCACGTCCTGTCTCACCTCCTCCAGAGAGAGTTCAGGGCAGAACCAGTCAGGAGTGTCCACCACAGTCACCTTCCTCCCAGCCACCTCCCCCTGTCTGCTCTCACTCTGCTGGGGGAGTGTAGATGTAGCAGCCTGGCTCCTCTCCTCTCTGCCCAGGATGGTGTTTCCTGCTGCACTCTTCCCAGACCCAGTCCTCCCCAGCAGCACCAGCCTGAGTTCTGGTACAGGAACCAGCACTGGAGAATGTGGACTGGAGGATTCTCCACTCACTGGAAAAGAATAAAGAATTCAACACATTTTGTTTTACTGCAACCTGATAACCAGATGTTAATAAACCCTCAAGGTACTATATGTATCTCTATTAATCCCTTACTCAGTGGACAACGTCCCTTCATACTGATTCTCCTCCTGAGTGGAGCTGCTGAGTCTTGCATCTCTCCACTCACTATAATACAGCAGAACCAGACAGAACAGAGAACACGTTATTCAGAAGGCAGAGTTAACAGATGAGCATTATTAAAATAATCTGTGATAGAACAGAAGTAATTGTTTTCAAAGAATAACTTATGTTTGGCTTCATACCTAATATGTCAGAGTCCGTAGTTTAGTAGCTATAATACTTCAGTTGTTGCTACAGCTTAGCATGTGTACACTGCAAATTTTTGTCTTCTTACCAAGATTTAAAATCTTACATTAGGAAATTTTATATTGATTATCTTGTTTCAAGTGTTATTCACTAGTTTCTTACATTTGGTCCCATAGCATAATCTTAAAATTCATCATGAATGTGTCCATCTTATCTTACTTAGTCAAGAAATCTTAAATTTAGTAAATTATTGGTAAAAATACCTTAGGAATCAATTTATACTCTTTTATTCCACAACATAAAACTAATTTCAAGATTTAGCCACATAAACTGAGTTTGATTCATACATTACATTTCTTGATTTAAGTCCGATTTCTTAATTCGAGAAGAATTCACAATAATTTTTATTGGTAAATGCCATTTCATCATTGAAATTAGATGAACAAAGTAAGCAAACCAACAAAAGATTGGCTTTGGCCACTTTTCAACAATGGAATCGGATCAGTGAAACAAACAGCCTACAACTGGCCAATACATAGCTAGCTACAGCAAACTAATGTACAGTATAGGAGGACATCTCATCCAGAGCTCATTATATGTACCTGGGGCCGTTCCTATGTACAATAACATCACAGAGAGTATATTTTATTGGCACAAACACACTATCCTTAAAATTTATTGGAAAATATGAGGTTTGATCTAAAAGCTCATGCACCAATTCTGTTGCCTGGGCAATAGTAGGAACTGTAACTTCATATGCCAACAAATTGTTATCAAAATGCAATGTTTCATAACGCTGATATTCAAAAGCAACAAAAGAAGAATCTACTAAAAAGATGTCTTTAACCAGTCCAAACACAGGCAAAGTATCATTCACATCTGCAATAATTAGAGACCTGCCACTGATGTATTTATTTCCATTGAGAATTAGCCACTTCACAGAGACAACAGATTGACTGATGTCCATATTTAAAAAATCTCTAAATTTGGCCTTAACATAATCAGTATTTGAAATATCAGTAACAGGCCCCAATTCCTTCTCGGTTGCGAAAATGGGATGTTCAATGCCAATTTCGTTCTGACAACATTCAAGAAATTGATTATGTTTGGCAAGTGACTTGCACACATTTTTAAAATTCAATTTTAGAGCCCACTGTTTGAAATAACTGTGCTTGGCCTCAAATCGCAGGCACATAGTTCTTATTAAAGGACCAAGGGATTGAATTTGACTGGGCAAATGCAACATGTAATGTTGCTTGGGTATTACATTAGTTTCGGGAAATAAATGTTTGAACTGACTAAGGTGTTCTTCAATCATAAGTTTAAGCCGTATTACTGTCTGTAAAGAAATAATAGGAGCAAGAACAATCTGTACAATTTCAATCAGCTTAACAATGAATGTAACATACTCATTGTCCAAGTCATACAGAATAAAAGGTAATACTTTTAACAGTATTAACATTTGCCCACATGATTGTTTTAATTTGTTGTCACTTGCTGTCAAAGTGCTGACACTAACAGGGCAAGGTTTATCACGTATATCAAGAGGCGAGTAAGGAAAACTCTGAATGGCTGAATTGAACACATCTAACTCTAGATTACCTGACAGTATAAGACTTTTTAACACAAGCTTGATTTCCATTGGTGCAACACCTTCAAAAATTACATGCATTATGTCCTGTGGAGTTTGTCTGATTAGGTCAAATGCAGGAACATCAATAAGTCTGCTTCTTCTATTAATTCCGTAAGTAGTTTTGAGGGAGGCCTTTAAAGTATCTGTGCTTGCCTTGTCTATTTCAAGACATTGCCTAATGTGCCTTTCTAGTGTTCTTCTGACAAAATTATTCTCATCAAAATGTATTTGCATATCCTCAAAGGTGCATTCACAGTGTCTGCACTTGCTATAGGCAAAGCCAACCCCTTCTTTAAAGCCAGCAAGCTCATGTTGAGCAAGTGTATCTCCACATACTGCTATCACAGCTCCAAACAAGTTCATTTCACCATGTGGTGTTTCAACCTTGACACCATTATAAAGTAGATTAAGATCTTTTATAATTCTTTGTAAAATAACATCTATACCCCATTTAGAAACATCAACAGATTTTGCAATAGCAAGGAGTCGTATTGCTGCTAACTTGGACCTAAATTTTGGATCAATATTACCTAAACTGTAGTAAACCATTAACAACTTATTTGAAGAAGTATGGGGCCCTAGAGGGTTACATATTTCAATATCGTCTGAGTACAAAATGATCTGCAAAGCATTAGGCCTCACAGAATATAAAGGATGAGATGTAAATAGAGCACCATCTGAAAAGTCATACAAGAATCCCTCTCTGCTTCTCTGTGGTACAGTGTTCAACATGGAGAAAATTCTAGAATTGGTCAGTAGCTGCTTTAGACTTTCAATTAGTGGTACATAGTAAAAACATTTGTTTCTTATGGCCATAACCTTTGAACTACCTTGTTTCACCCAACAAATCTTCTGAGAGACAACAACTTCCTCTGGGCAGACTGGACTGAAGAGTTCACAAATAGTCCTATTCTGTCCATATGCTGTGGTTGAGAAAGGATCTCTGAAAGTATCAAAAGTATTCAGAACCTCATTTTGAAGCTGAGTGGTTGTCTCTGGATGTCTGTCGAAAATTCTTCTCATTCTTATCCTTAATGTATCCAAGAGAGTTGCTTGGTACTGTTGCACCCCCCCAATGACTCTGTTGACGGTCCTCTGTGAAAAGTCATCAATTGGTCTTAATTTTTTACTAATATAATGTCATGACCTCACAGAATTAAATGCAACACATTCTGATGCATTCGAATGAGCCTACTTTACAATTAAGGTGTCAGTTTATCAATTATTATTACATTCACTCCATCTGCATGCATTTTTTATGCAAAACTGACCTGTGACAAATGGCATTCCTCCCGGACACTGATTGCAAATGCTGCCGCAGACTTGCCAATATCCGGTTTGGTTACAGATGTTCCAGCGCCATTATTTTCCTTTCATAAATAAAATTGAATATCTCAGTAGTCTTTCGTATTTATTCATTTATTATTTTTTTCTCTTCTCATAGGAATTTTGATAAATTGTTTTGTTATCTGTTTTATCATTTGTTTTGTTTTTAGTTTTCCATATTTGAAATAAACATTGAAATTGAATTGAAATAGGAAAGGTGCTATATAAGTTTAACTTATTATTATTATTATTATTATTATTATTATAGTCATAACAAATGCACATATCCAAATCCATAATACATATTAAATTTCAACTTAAGTTTCATAACCTACAATACATTTTATAGAATACATTTTGACTGTCTTCACTTCAACATACAGAAATCATGTAGGCTAAACCATGTAATTTTAATCAAGAATCATAAATATGCCTCATGGATTAAAATTAACTTTGCAATTTGCCAAATCAAAACTTACCTGAATAGAATGGGAATCAGGAGTTGTTTCCATACAAGTTTCAATTTGACTACCGTGTGACTGTTCCTCTACAAAGTATGTTCTTGCAGGAGTAGTGGCTTCAGAAAAGATAGATGCACCAAAGTTCTCTGACCCAAGTACAGCTGATGTAGGTGTTGTCCTCCATCCGCTTGGTGGGCATCCGGTCGCCAAATACAAAGGGTGTGTTCGTTTAAGATGGCGATAAAATGAGTTGTAAACTCTAAAATCTTGTTCACAACCATCAATTCCACAAAGAACCCAGAAATCCTGACTACGGCCATGCGTGACATTTATGTGGCTGAGGAGCGATTTTAAACTTAACGCAACAAAAACGAAACAGATCATGCACCGCCACACCGCCATGACACTCCAGTAGTATTTAGTAGGCTCGTTTTGGTGCTTGTCTGTGGGATTGGTTACACCTGTGCTTCCTATTTGCTAACCAAAAATATGAATTGCCAGAAATATGAATATGAATTTTTACAACAACTTATGTCGTACAATTTTATATATGAGAAAATATTTGCGCACGCTGCTCACACCTCTGCTCTATGACCTGCTCTCCGCTCACCCGCACGTCAAACAGATGCGTCAGTTCAACGTTGAAGAGATTTGGCGCCTTTTTCAGATAAAAAGCGGCAGTGTTCAACGGAAGCCTGAAAAGTGCACGTCGGGGTAAGCACGGATTTAACATTATGTTCACGATATCTTTGGTGTAGTATATTGTATACATTTGTTCCGATATTATTTAATATTTTACCTGCTCTCCTAGCTTGGAGACTGAGGAGCTTAAAGTTATAATCGAAAGCTAGCCATAGTCAGCAAGTCTACATTACAAAGCTAAATGCTTTTGCTAGGTATCATTAGCAAACTTATCGATATGTTTTGTCCTCAGATAACTGCTTACATTTGAGAACAGAGACAGAAAGAAAAGCCACTTTCTTGGATGGTATGGATGATTTAGATGAGACTACACTGTTGGTGCTACGGGGTAAGTTGTGTTTAAGCTAAGCTATTTCAAAGCACGGTGTCAGTTGGTACATTAATGGAATCATGCGCAGATGGAGCAACATAAAGTTCACAAGCTAGGCTAACGTTAGCATTTCAGAAATATGTGGGATAAACCTAAATTAAATAGCTGGCACTTCTAAGAAAGACCTGTTAAGTTAGGGGTTATTTGCTCATCAGGATGGACAATGTGTAAGAATTCTTCGTGTATTCATCTCGTTTTGTATGTATTTTAAAATGTGTGCCATTTTTGTTCAGTTAGCATGGTCATGCTGCTAGCAAATATCCATAGATATGAACAGTTGTAGGCTATGTTTCAATGAAGAATTCGTACCAAAACATGTGTAATGTGATACTGATGCCAGGCATGTTACTGATATTTTTAAAGCTGCAAATATTGATGAGGAGGTTCTGAAAACCCTAAGTCGGGAAGATTTGAAAGACCTCTTTCCTGGACCAGAGAATTTTCTGAAGAGGAAGAAATTATGGGACATGATTGGCCCAAAGGTAATGCATCTGTGGAGGAACTCAGGAAGTTTATGGAAAGCATAAAATTATTTTATTTTAAAGAATGTTTTGTGTGTGTTTTTGTAATTCGTATAGGATGGTGATCCTGATCAAGATCGAGGAAGTGGGAATGTGTCCGCTACCTGTGCAGTGTTGACAAGCCAGCCTCAGACCTCTACCCCTGTTCATGAAATTACAGCCAAAACGGTGAAACTGCCAGACCCACCAGAGTATGTAGTGTACACAGACTCAGAGTTGGACATGGTGCGCAGCCAGTATTTTGATTTGCTCCGCAATGGAAAGGAAAAAGTTTGCAAGATGTCAAAGGAGCTAAGTTGCAGGCTCATCAGAAACACAATCACCAGCATGGTTGCCATTCTGCGTGCTAGTCCCCTGGGAAAAGAGGAAAGATACCCCTCAAAACATGAGCTGAGAGCAGTGTCACAGAAGATCGTTGACTATTACCCTATGCTACGTGACACTTCAGATCTGCCATATGTAAGTTATTTTGCATCTAAAACATTTAAAGGGCTTGGTGGATGACATGACAGCTTAACTTATCAACTTTCCTTTGCCACAGCTGACGATTTACTCTAAAATGTATAAGCGACTGCAAAATATTAAGTCTCCAAGAAAGAGGCAGGGCCCAAAGCCACAAAGAGGGTCCGCAAAGAGATCACTCTTTGAAACGAGTACAGAAGAAGAAGGTACTGCAAGTTCTTCAGCTTCAACTGCTTCAACTGTTATTCTTCCAGAGAGCGATGTCAGCAATGATGACTTAAATCCAGGTAATACTGCATGCAGTATTGTTTTTATTGTGTGCGTGTATAAAATATAAAATTTTAAAGAGCTTACCTTTTACACTGGCACTTTGAATATTTACCAGTGAGTTTTATTTGTGTGTTTTCCCTGTTCTTTGGCTGATCAAGAAAATATATTTAGAAATAATTAAACTTTCTGAACTCTACTGTTGTATTTCAGAACATCAGGACAGCCTGAAAATGCAGGCAAGGCATTACAAAACACTCTCCAACATGTACAGCAAGCCCAACTCAAAACCTAACCAAAGTGATGTTGCTCAAATTTTGGACCTTGAGTTTGATGCAAGGCGGGCCTTCATCGACTCAAGTGTGTTGAAGGAGGAAGACAGGATTGCGCAGATATTTGAAGCATATCCATGTTTCAAAGACCCTAAAAATGTAAGTTTCATATCTCACTCTTTTGTGTGCTTGTTTCTGTGTAATGATATCAGCTGCACTAAATGCACAATTTTATCCTAGGCAATGGATGAGCTGCGTCGAATCTTGGGTGGCACCAACCCCAAATACATTGATGAAACAAAGAAAAGATGGGAAACCTTCTGTGCCAATGTACAGTTCTATGGTGTGTGGAAGAAAGTCCTGAAACCACCTATACCCTTGAATATGCGTGAAGGTATGTTGCAGTTCTATTCCAAATCTGAACTCTGTAAAACTGTAATCCTTCAGCTTCCTATTTGTGTCTGCAGGACCTCTGATACACGGATGTTAATTTATCTAATTATGCCTCTTCCAGCGGATTTCACCATTGCCTGTTTGACTGGTCTCCCATCACTCTTTCCCTCACCAACTTCACCACCAAAACGGCTCGGGAATCCCAGTGAAGCACTATTGCATGTCCTTCAGGTGAGGTTATTGTGCATTTCAGTTGGTGTATTGATTTTTCTTAGTCTTTTACAAAAAGACATTTATAAATTTCTCTTTTTCTTTCAAATTAAAGGCAATGGAGGATCCGTCACTTTTCTTGGAAAAGCGCCCTCTCACCAGTCCTGTGTTACTCTTTGATGGAAAGGTCTGCATCCTTGCCGTGGGAAACGTACCTGTAAGCACCATACCAAAGGAGGAGTTCTTTGATGGGATGTTGATGTTGATGGCATACTACTACACGATGCACCTGACGTACCCAAAATGTGTTGCAACCCTCCTCTCGGTCATTCAAACTGAGGTACTGTGTGACACAATCCATGATCGAGATGCTACAGGTGCATATAAGAGGGCAATGGCAGAGTGGAAATCATTTATTGAGAAGTAGTTGCATTTTTTGTTTGCTTACTAGTGGGGAAAGTCATGTTCAAATGCAGTTGTTCACTGTGTATTTAAATGCCTCCACACTCTCTCTCTCTCTCTCTCTCTCTCTCTCTCTCTCTCTCTCTCTCTCTCTCTCTCTGTGTGTGTGTCAATCTTTTTCTTTCCCTCTTCTCTCTTTCTCACTCATTCATTCACACATTCTTTCTCTCTACTCACTCCTACCTCCCTCCCTCACCTTGCTGTTTGCTCAGTATACTGGGAAAGTGATGTGCAGTTGTTCACTGTCAGTTGCTGTGTACTTCAGTTGTTTAGTGTGTATTAAGTCAATTGCTGTGTACTTCAGTTGTTTAGTGTGTATTAAGCCCCTGTGTTTAAACAAGTGGTTTGATGGTCTACAGTACGGTCAATAAATGTTGACAGAATTTTCACTTGTTTTGGTGGTGAATTACTTATGGGTTTCCTGTTTTAAGATGTAAGATCCTGGATTAAAACCTAGTTTCAAGTAAAATGTGGTTTTTAAGAGTACCTGTTTTAAGATGAGACAACTTGTTTCAAGTAGTCATAATACCCTAGTACTAAGTATTTTACACTTACATTAGAAAACCTATATTAAGAGTTCCAAAAACTAAATAAGCATTATTTGCTCATATTCAGAATATTAGACTTGTTACTGTGGTCTAGCACATCTGTTTTCAAGTAATTTTATCTAAATATTAGTACTTTTGACTTATTTTAAGCTCTTGCAGCCTGTCAGAGCAATCTAATTTCAAGACTTGAACAAACTTATTTTGAGAATTCTTGTCAAGTAAAATTATCTTGCTGCATGGACAGATAATTTGACTAGTATTGATTAACTTTATGCTTGAATTAAGTATTTTTTTCTTATATTTCAACTAGCCTTTTTTGCAGTGTAATTTGGTAGTGATACATTTCATATATTACTTTACAACTACTTACTTTACTTTATTACACTTTGTGTTCATATTACATCTGTGTTAAGTTTTCTGGTCTGGTCTGCCTGATCTTCACCAGTATCACATCTCTAATGACCACCAGTCTTCACCAATCATAAGACTTTGTGTTTCTTGATCAAGGCAATAGATCACAAATATCCACCACAATAACAAACCTTCTTTTAAAGCAATATTTGTTTGAATACCAAATTGCTCACTGCTTGGAGGGTCCCCTTGTTTGCTGAGTCTTCTCCTGACTGGGACTGGTGGGTCTGGGTCTGTCCTCTCCTGCAGCTGTCTGCTTCTCTCGTCTAGAAGTCTGTCTTTCTCCTCTAGAAGTCTGTCTTTCTCCTCAACCTGTTTGTCTTTCTCTTCAAGCTGTTTGTTCTTTTCTGCCAGTTCAGTTTTCTGTTGTTCCAGTAGGATCATCATCTCCTGGAGTTGGCTGCTCTTCTCCTGTAGGTGCTTTCCCAGTGTCTCCAGTTGGTTTTTACTGGTTTCTTCCTCTCTGACTGTGTTCTCCAGTAGTATCTCTCTCTCACTCAGCACTTTGCTCATATTCTCCAGTTGTGAGTGTTTCTCCTCCAACTCTCTCTGATTCTCCTCTAATGTCCCTCTTCGTTCTCTCAGTTCATCTTTAATCTCTCTGAGCTGTGTCTCTTTCTCTTCTAGTGTCTTGTTCTGCAGCTGAAGGGTTTCTGAATTTTCTTTCAGAAGTCTCTCTTTCCCCTGCAGTTTTTTCTCCAGTGATTCTACCTGTTTTTTACTGGTTTCTACCTCATTCACTGTGGTCTCCAGTAGTGTCTCTCTCTCACTCAGCAGACTGGTCATATTCTCCAGTTGTGAGTCTTTCTGTGTGAGTTGCTTCAGTGCATCTGCAAATCTTTCATTAGTTTCCTGTAACAGTGAATCTCTCTGAGAAGCAGATCTGATGGTCTCTAAATGTTCTTTTATAACCACGTCTTTCTTTTCTAGCTCCATGTCTTTGTCTTTCAGCTGTTCCTTCATCTCACTTATTTCTTTGTCTTTCTCCACAAGTATTTGCTCCATTTCTCGCAGTTGTTTTCTGTGATTCTCCTCTAATTTCTCTGTTGTTTGTCTCAGTTCATATTTAATTTCTGTGAGCTGTTTGTCCTTCTCTTCTATTGTCTTGTCCTTCATCTGAAGTGTATTTGTATTTTCTTTCAGAAGTCTCTCTTTCTCCTGTAGTTCCTTTCTCAGTGTCTCAAGTTGGTGTTTACTGGTTTCCACCTCTTTTACTGTGTTCTCCAGTAGTCTCTCTTTCTCCTTGACTAGTTCATTCTTCTCATTTATTATTTTATTTTGGTTCTCTATTGTCTTTAAATGTCCCTCTAATTCAGTGTCTTTTTGTTTGAGTTTGTTGTTTTTCTCTTCTACACTCTTATTTCTCTCCTCCAGTTGTGAGTGTTTCTCCTCCAGTTTATTCTGATTCTCCTCTAACGTCCTTCTTTGTTGTCTCATTTCATCTTTAATCTCCCTGAACTGTGTCTCCTTGTCTTCTATTGTCTTGTCCTTCATCTGAAGTGTATTTGTATTTTCTTTCAGAAGTCTCTCTTTCTCCTGTAGTTCCTTTCCCAGTGTTTCCAGTTGGTGTTTACTGGTTTCCACCTCTTTTGCTGTGTTCTCCAGTAGTCTCTCTTTCTCCTTTAGTAGTTCATTCTTATTTTTGATGGTTTTATTTTGGTTTTCTATTGTTTGCGCCTGCTGTATTAATGAAGTGTCTCTTTCTCTTAGTTGTTTATCTTTCTCTTCTAAGGTCTTATGAATGTCCTCTAGTTTCTGTTTACTGTCCTTCTCCATCTGTGAGTGTTTCTCCTCCAGGTGTGACAGGTTTAGTCTCAGTGTCTCTAACTCTCTGTCTTTTTCATCTATTCTACTATCAACATCTTTCTGTTTCTGTATGATAAGAGTTTGAATGTGGTGCTGGAACTCAGGCAGGATGGTCTTAATGAGGTGTGTGTCTGTCTCTACTGAACTCTTCTCTCTGCTCTCCATCTCCACTCTGAGGTTCTTCACCTTCATCCTCCTCTCCTCATGGAGGTTCTTCAGTTCCTGCTCTGCTGTCTCCCTCTGTTGATGTTCTCTCTGCAGCAGTCTCTCTAGGTCTTTCCTTCTCTCCTCATTGTGCTCCTCTTTTAACTTTTGTTGGTATTCATTTTCATTTTTTTGAAGATCAGTTACTCTCCTCTTAAGATTCTCAGCCTGTTCTGTCCTCCTCATTGAATCTATAGCATCAGTTATTTTTTCTCTAAGTTCTTTTCCTTCCCTTTTTCTCATCTCCATTCTTTCTTTCATGATTCTTTCCTGTAGGAGTCTGATCTCCTGGTGGATCTGTCTGATGTAGATCTCTGTCTTCTCCAGCTGATCTTCACTCTCAGCGTTCCTCAAGGCTTTATGTTCATCCATTACAGACATTAAGTTCTGCACTGCAGGCCCAGGAAAACCTTCAACCTTCAACTCTGAAAAAAGGTTAATTATGTTAGATTAATAATATTAATTGGCATTGTAAAGTTTTTGTCAGTTAGTAAAATTTGATTAAGTCTATTCATCAAATTGCCCCTGACTCCTCCCTTCAGGTGTGTCCATGTGGCTGCATTTATTTTTGTGGGTGTTTGTTTCTGTGTGTGTGTGTGTGTGTGTGTGTGTGTGTGTGTTATCTGTAGCACCTGTCTCTCATCTCATAGTGTTACACTTGTTGTGGTCTGTGTATCTAAGCGTATCTTGTCCTTGTCTGTGTAACGTCTGGAGGCACGAGGAAGGACGAGACAGAAATCCTCTTTCACTGAACGAACGTTACGTTTATTCACACTTAACTAGCGCAGACAGCGCACATGAAACACATTTACATCGAACACGTAAGACTCAAACAACGACGAGCACAGGACACTGTGCGAACGCACATTAAATAGACAAACCACATACACCCCACGTGATGACGAGACGAGCCACAGGTGAGATGGATGAACACAAGACGTAACCGCACCCACGGAGATCCACAGACGCAGACGAGTAGACGCAGACAACGTAAACACATGCCCAAAAGGGAGTGGTCGGGGACTGCAACGTGACAGTCTGTTATTTGTACTATGTGGTGTGGTTGTCACCCCCCCCCCCCCCTACACACACACAACATGTGGTTATAACCCATATAATAAAATCAAATTGTACAAAAGTTCTTATTCTCCTCCTCACCAGTCAGCAGAGCAGATTCCTCCATTTTCATTCTCTCCTCTTCTGTCCATCTTCTGTCTCTCTGTGGAAGTTAATTAAACAGAGTGAAGGGTCCATGATGTCATACTGTGTGTTATATGAAGGACCAGTGTGGATTATTGAGAGTTGATATTATTAAGAGTGGAGACTCTGCTGACTGTAGCTGCTGTAATCTGATACTGTGTTTGGTAGCACACAGTCAGAATACAGTCAGCTAAGGAACACAGTCAAAGTACAGACTGATCAGATTTGCAATTGCAAGTGATATTTAACCTGTAATTAATCACACAGCTCTGTGGTAATGTGGGTGTATTAAACCTGTAATTAATCACACAGCTCTGTGGTAATGTGGGTGTATTAAACCTGTAATAAATCACACAGCTCTGTGGTAATGTGGGTGTATTAAACCTGTAATAAATCACACAGCTCTGTGGTAATGTGGGTGTATTAGACCTGTAATAAATCACGCACAGCTCTGTGGTAATGTGGGTGTATTAAACCTGTAATAAATCACACACAGCTCTGTGGTAATGTGGGTGTATTAAACCTGTAATAAAACACACAGCTCTGTGGTAATGTGGGTGTATTAAACAGGGTTAAGTAAACAGATTAAATCATCCTCCTGTGTGTTACTCTGGTTTGTACTGTGTGTGTGAGACTGTAGTTTCTGAGTGTAGGTCCATGACACTCTGGTGTGTGAGTTGAGCTGTTTCCCTGATAAACTGAACCTCTAACAGAATAAAGGACTGATGGAGGCAGCCAGGGGTGGAGCTACTGCAGGGGTAGAGGGGGCAGTTGTGTCCAGACTGGGGGGTAAAGGGGCTCCTACTGTTACCCCATAATTTCTACTGCTGTACCTGTTATAATGGTACACACACACACACACACACACACACACACACACACACACACACACACACACACACAAGATCACTCACACCTCCCTCCCCCACCATAACACGATTTACCTGACTGATAACGACTTCACCAATACGAGGAGATTCTGAGCAGGAAAAAGAAAAAAAAATTAAAGTACATAATGAGGGAAAAGCTCAGGTTGAGTATCATGTGCATGATCTTTAGCTCTTTAATAATAATTATATAATCATGTCCTTCATGGACCAGTATACAAATGACTCTCTACATCCAACTATTGTTATTTAAATAATATATTACAGAAATCACTCTTACACAAATGTCTCATTATGTGAGTGTGTGATTAGATAATCAGGTAAATCTGTGAAGAAACTTTGATTCCTAGCATCACAGTATCAAACTGGGTGAAAACTGTTTGTGTGACTCTGTTAACAAACCAGGTGACAGTATGATAAATGTTCTCCCAGCATCACAGTGTGTTGTGTTCACTACACTATGGACATGATGCTCAGCTGTACTCTACTCTGGACACACAGTGTGGCCACTTATATTTAATCTACAGAATAAAAGGTTTATTCATGCAGAGAATCACAGAACATCACAGAACACCACAGAACATCACAGTCCTGCTTCTCTAATACTCACCACTTGTTGATGTTCCGAACTGTAAAAGTGAATAACAGTGTGAGGTTTTCATTCATGAGGTTGTGTGTCACCTGCTGCCTTCCACAGAACAACTACAGAAGTGTATAACAGTCTCATATGGTGTTATACATGGTACCATGGTAACATTACTGCTATAACATTGTTTATATAAATATTCTTTCTACATTTCATAATTTACTGAGGTCTAGATTAGTCAGTGTGACATGACCTTACTCTGGTCTGGGATATTCAGAAATGTTTATTAAAAAAAGTGAAAAACCAGTGTGCTAACTATACCAATTAACCCCACCAAACTCTTTGTTCAGGTGTTCTTCATAGATATTGACCTGATTTATAATTTGTATATGTCACGGTACGGCGGCCCCCTACCGGTCGCCTCCGTCCACAGCGGCAGTTGTTGTTGTTGTTATTTGTATTGTTGCGTTGTGTGCGTCCCTCAGGTGGGCAGAGCCCGTGATCTGTTTCACCTGAGGGTCCTTTGTTTGTCTATATATGTCTTGTCCTTGTACCAGTTGACCGCTGGTCATTAGAGGGTTTTCCATCCACCGAGTTTTTGCGCATTTTGAAAATGCGCATGAAAAAAGCTGGATGGAAAAAGTCCAAAATTCGAAAAAAGCCCCAAATATCGCAAAAAGATTTTTACGCTAGGAGGAGGTGGAAAAGTTAGACTATCGCATCGCCAAAATTCGGAAAAACTAGATGGAAAAGGGTTTTTTCGCATAAACGATGACGTATCATGCCGAAGAGCAAACATGATCGCGATGTAAAGATGGCAAATGCATACAAAAACAGTTCTGGAGAGAGCAAAAATTGAATTTAATTAACTTCTCCATGTATAGAAAAGAAAAAGAAAAACATTTTTCAAAACCTCAAAGTGCAAAAATGCGTAACTGCCAGATGGATGTAAAACCACTATTGTTTGGCGTCCTCTCACGTGATCTAAAGTTTATTCGCATAACTGTAATGAATGGAAACAAGGCTTAATTCGCATTTTTTTCTGACGAAACTTGGAAATTGCGCATAATTTTTTCGAAAGGTTTGGATGGAAACCCGGCTATTGTATCCTTATTTCGGATCATGTCATGAAGTTGGTGCCACGATCTGAATAGATGTGTTTGACAGGTCCATGAACTGAAAGGAATCGTATAAAGGCATTGATAAAGCTGGATGATTCAAGGGATTCAACAACTTCGATATGTATGGCCCTCACACTCATGCAAGTGAATATCACAGCCCAGCGTTTGCTGTGTGCCAGACAACCTCTAGTTCGTCGTGAACAGAATGATCCAAGGACCAAAGACATCAAGTCCAACATGTGTAAAGGGAGGATCTGTAGACAGACGAGCTGCCGGTAGGTCAGCCATTTTCTGACTACTAACAGGAGCTCTAAGACGTCTGCAGATCACACACTGATGAATGACGCTGCTGGTTTTCCTCTTCCCACCAATTATCCAGAAGCCAGCTGACCGGATGGCACCTTCAGTAAAGAGTCGGCCCTGGTGATGTACCTGCTTATGGTGGTGACGGATGATCAAAGTTGCTATATGATGGTTTCCTGGAATAATCACTGGAGTTTTTTCACATTGACTTATGTTGGAATGTTGAAGACGAGCCCCGACCTTTAACAGGCCGTCTATGGCAACGAAGGGGTCCAAGTTCTTCAAAGGGCTGTTAGAGGGAATTTTTTTCTGTTCCTGGATACACTTCATCTCCTGGCAATAGGTCTTCTCTTGTACCGTTTTAATGATTACGGTTGAAGCTTGATTTCTCTCCTCAACACTGACATCCGCCTTACAGTAATGCCAGCCTCTACATGAGTCATTTTCGGTAGCCTTGACGTGAAAGAGATGTGCTATGTGCACAAGGCGGGCCATCGCACAGGTGAGTGACTTCCAGGAGGAAAACCTGACAAATCTTTGGGAACCCAGATGGTCAGGGGGTGGTGTTGTGCTCAAGGTTGACACTAGAGGTTGCACTTCTGAATCTATATCTGGCTCAATCAGGTTGTAGCTTCTCTCTAAGCCCTTTGGTTCGGGTAAGTACAGAAACTTAGGTCCAACCAGCCAGTTAGTGTGGATGAGTTGCCCAGCAGCAACAAAACGAGTTGCATGATCTGCTGGATTCTGATCTGTTGGTACAAAGTACCACTGGTTCGGATTAGACGATCTTCTGATCCGTAATACCCGATTACTGACGTAGACGTAGAACCACCTGGTTTCATTATGGATGTAGCCCAACACCACTTTACTATCTGTATAGTACGATACAGCATCGAGCTGGAAGTTCAGTTCTGTGGACACTGGGTCGGCTAGCTCAATGGCAAGCACAGCTGCACAGAGCTCCAGCCTGGGGATTGTATGCTCTGGACGTGGGGCTAGCTTGGCCTTTCCCATGACAAACCCAACCTGATTGTTACGCTCAGAGTCTGTAACTTTCAAGTATACTACTGCCACAATAGCCTTTGTCGATGCATCACAGAAAACGCACAATTCTTTTCTGTCAGCTGCTGAAGGTGACATTTTGGTGTATAGTCTGGGAATTGAAAGATGAGAGAGTTCAGTCAAAGATGCTCTCCATGCTAACCAGACTTCTTCCCTTTCTTTTGGCAGGGGTGCGTCCCAATCTATACTACCCACTGTGAGCTCTCTTAAGATTGCCTTGCCCTGTATAGTGATGGGTGCTGCAAAGCTAAGAGGATCATAAAGACTGTTAATCATAGATAAGACACCACGTCGGGTGTACGGCCTTATCTCCTCTGAAACACTGAAATGGAAACAGTCTGTCTGGAGATTCCAAACGAGTCCAAGACTGCGTTGCATAGGAAGCTGATCAACATCCAAATTTAGCTCTTTTAGGTCACTCGCACGATCAGATGGTGGAAAGGCTTCCATGACCTCCTTGCTATTTGCTGCAATCTTGTGCAGTCTCAGATTTAACTTCAAGAGTACCTCCTGTGTTCTTTTGAGCAGGCTGATGGCAGCCTCATTTGTGGGAAGAGACTTCAGCCCGTCATCAACATAGAAGTCATGCGTCACAAAGTGCTGAACATCATGATCAACAGGAAACTCACCACCCTGAACAGACTGATGCAAACCGTTGATGGCCACTGCAGGGGATGGTCTATTGCCGAAGACATGAACTCTCATACGATAATCTACAATGTTCTTAGAGAGGTCATTGTCTTCGTACCAAAGGAAGCGTAAGAAGTTCCTGTCCTCCTCTTTGACTAAAAAACAGTAGAACATTTGCTTGATGTCTGCTGTGAAGGCAACTGCTTCTTCTCTGAAGCGAATCAGGACTCCGAGGAGTGCATTATTTAGATCAGGTCCAGTTAACAGCACGTCATTAAGGGATATGCCATTGAACTGGGCGCTCGAGTCGAAAACGACCTGAATTTGTTTTGGCTTTCTCAGGTGGTAAACACCGAATGTGGGTAAATACCACCTTTCTTCCTCCTCACTGAGTGGAGGAGCTAACTCTGCATGGTTATTCTCTAACATTCTACCCATGAAGCTCAGAAAATGCTCTCTCATTTCGGGTTTCTTGTCGAAGTTGCGTTTGAGAGATGTAACGCGTTTCAATGCTTGAGACATATTGTTGGGAAGCCGTAGGCGCGGATGTTTAAACGGCAATGGCGCTATCCAACTATTGTTTAAGTCTTTGCGAAGCTCTTTCAGCATTATCTTCATGAAGTATGCATCCTGAATCGAAGGTGCTACTTGGTTATCGTCTTTGGTTCTCTGAAAGACTGAGCATCCTAGGTGGTCAGCCTCACACATGGATGCCTCCTCTAAGCATGCTGGCAGGTGTTCGCTGGTTGAGAGTCTGCCATAATTTTCTTTCACGTGAAACACGTTTGGACATCCTCGGAAGAGAGAGGGGCGTCCAAGTTCAGAGGTAGCAGTGAAGAATGTACAAACTGCTGGTGGTTTGTGTACGTTCCCCAGGCATACGTTGCCCACTACCACCCACCCCAAGTCCAACTTCTGTGCGTAAGGCGCATTGTGAGTGCCATTAACCTGTTTACGGACCTTGTGAACACGAAGTATGTCGCGGCCTAGGAGAAGCATGATTGGGGCATTTGGATTGACCTCTGGGATCAGATGTGCCAATGACTTCAAATGAGGATGGTGGAGCGCTACATCGGGAGTTGGAATCTCGTCCCTATTGTTCGGGATGTCATTACACTCTATAAGGCTTGGTAATGAGAGATGAACAGTTCCATCTAGAGATTCCACTTCATAGCCTGTAGCTCTTCTTCCTGATACTTGCTTCACTCCACTGCACATTCTCAAAGTATAAGGAGAACTCAAACTTGAGTCGCTGAAGACTTCAAAGAAATGTGAGGTAACTAGAGATCTGTTGCTCTGATCATCTAGTATGGCATAGACTCTCTTTACCTTATTCCTTAACCCAGAAGGATAAACCTTTATGAGGCTTATTTTAGAGCATGATCTGTTAGAGAGATCTCCCCCACAAACTTGAGTACACTGAGTGTTGACCTGTGACTGAAGGGAGAGTTCGCTCTCCCCGTCGTGCTCCAATGGAGGGTTTACCTCTGCTGCCCAAGGTGCTGGCCCGGGGTGTAGTACTGTAGGATGCCTTTCGCTATTGCATTCAGCGCACTGAATTTTGGCTGAGCAGTTCCTTGCTACATGCAGTGTGGAGGTGCAACATTTAAAGCAAACATGGTTCTCCTTCAAGAAGCTCTTACGATCTTCGATAGGCTTCTCCCTAAATGCTCAGCATTTGTGCAGTGGGTGTGGCTTTTTGTGTAGAAGACACATTTTGTTGAAGTCGTCGGGCTTTGAGAACAGCTCATTCGTTTTGGGGCTTATTTTTGAGATAACCTCGGTTTTATGTGTGGAAACCTCTTTATGTCTGTGCGACTTCCAAGCTGCCCTTTCATCTCTTGGGTCACTCTCCTCTCGAGTGCTGAGATTGAAACTTGGATTGTTCTGAATGCTTGCCTCTTGACTGATGAAATACACAAAGTAGCCAAATGGTGGATATGAAACCTGATATCTTTGTTTGTATGCTGAACCTACTGAGGCCCATTTTTCCTGTAGGTTACAGGGAAGTTTCCGCAAGACCGGATTGATGCCCCTTGCCGTGTCGAGGAAGGCAAGGCCAGGTAAGTCTCCTTCATCCTTAGCAGCCAGGAGTTCACTCAGTAGATCACTCAACTTGATCACCTTAGAATAGTCTTGGTGTGTTATTTTGGGAAAGGTCTCTATCCTTTTGAAGAGGGCATCTTCTATAATTTCAGCAGCGCCATACATTTGGTCAAGCCGGTTCCAAATCATTGCCTCATCCTGCATCTGGGCGGTTTATGTGGATTGCTCTAATTTGTTCCACATGTTCAGCCGAATCTTTGCCTAGCCACTTAAGTAGTAGGTCCATCTCCTCACTGGATGTCAGACGTAAACCGTGTATGGCAGACTCGAATGACCGTTTCCAAGCTCTATAGTTTTGAGGTTTGTCATTAAACCTGAGTAAACCTGTAGATACAAGCTCCCGTCTAGCCAGATATCTCATGAAGTCATTCACACTTACATCGTCGACTTTAGGACTTGAATATGATGATGGAGGGGGATGAACACCTCTGCTCACTTGTGGCATGGCGGGTTGTGTTGCAGCTCGAACCGGAGTGCGTTTTTTTTTTTAATATGCTCTTGCCAGTCGTGAGGCAGCTGTGAGTTCTGGCGAAGGGGATGAGCTACGCGATCATCTTGATTTGGAATTAGTGGCTTAGCATTTGGCATGAGGCTCATAGGTGTAGCGTCGGTGTCTTGCTGTGCATTTGAAGGGAGAGTGACTTGTTGATGTTCTTCATCCAACTGTTGTCCTTGGTTGAAAACGTACTCTGTTGTTCGATTGATGGCTTCTAAGGGAGCTATTTCTCTATTATACTGGTCATTGGGTAGGTTTATTAAATCAGTCGCTGATTCCAATGCTTCAGCTTCAGCGACAGCTGCAGCGGTTTCTTTTTTGACACTGAGAATTTCAATTGACACTGACGTCATGGGTATATGGCGACCGGGGGGGGGGGGGGGGGGGGGTGGTGGCTGCTGGTGTACGGGGATACAGCGACAGGTGATGCCAAATATTACGGAGCCCGTAAGGTGACATCATGTAAAAAATATAATAACGCGTGGCCACGACTTACTAACGTGTGCGAACGAGATCATTAACGCGTGCGAACAAGATAATTAAGTATTACTTTATATAAAGCCAGGTTTACCTTCCTTGGGCAGTCAGTTCGCGAACATCCCTGGGATCTGCTTGCTTTGCTGTGAAAAAATAAACTTTGTTGCCGCGTGTGAAAGGCGACATATCTTGTTCCCACGCGTTAGTAAGTCGTGGCCACGCGTTATTATTTTTTTTACATGATGTCACCTTACGGGCTCCGTAAAATATAGTAAAATCCATAAAAAATTTTTTTTGACTGTCTTGTCAATGGATTCAATGTATGGAGCCAGATCCTTAAACGCGAGAAGCCGCTTTCGCCATTCCAGATGGCTCAGTCAAAACCATTACGTCTTAATGAACCAATAAATACATCAGCAGCGAAAATGAGTGTAAAAATACCAGGGTTCACGTGTTTTTATTTTCTAACATGGGCTAAAGCACAGGGTAGACTCAAACGACAAGAGTTTACAACTTCATCTTCAACCTTTTCAGCCCTGGCGCGAATGTTATCCTCACACGTCCCTGGATTCACCAGTTACAACTACAGACACACTAGAAAAAAAATCTCGTTTCTTATTTTATGTCACCGTTAACTACACGGGGTTGACGCGAACTTAATAGGTCTATCTATCTACCTTTTTATCACAAGAGCTTGTGGCTCTGACAGTATTCAACGCAGTAACAGCAGTAACTTTGTTTTGCCGCAAAATATGAAAACGATTGAAAGTGGTGTAGCACTAGGTCCTGCTTCTCGTCTCGCTTAGCAGTAAATGAATAACATGAATGAAGAACGTTGGTATGATTGAAACGCTGCTGTGAAACTGCTGGCCACTGTGTCATTGAAATTGCCGATTTCGGATGTGCTCTGTTTGCTTAATGAGTCAATGATAATTAAAATATATACATATAATCTCCCGACCCCCCCCCCCCCCCCCCCCCCCAACAAAAAACTCATCGGATCTACACGATTTACGCAGGCAGTGCCGTTTCAAGGTATTTGGGGGCCCCAAGCAAAGACACCAACCGGGGCCCCCCCAACCTCCACACCAGAAATCTCATGCCCAAACCCCCCTCCGGCCAAAAAAAAAAACATATCTGGCCGCAGTCCACCTTCAAGAACCACAGCATATACACCTCAAACTAACTACTTTACAAATTTACTACTTGTAGCTGAACATAGCAGATTTAAGTATGGGATTACCCGGGACGTATATATTGTTTTTAGCCTACCTGCTGCTAAATTACACCATTTGTACAGGTAGGCCTAATTTATCCAGTGTAAATCATCACTTACCACTGTCTTGTGTTTTTTTAGGGGTGGGCATAGATTAATTTTTTTAATCTAGATTAATCTCACTGAAATCTTGAAATTAATCTAGATTAATCTATATTAAAATGGCTCATATGTGTGCTACCTGTTGTGATTTTCATCTTAATCCCTTCATAGTTTGTTTACATTACAGTATTGAATCAACAGCTTGTCATAATTTATATATTTTGAATAGTCAAAGTATTAATCAAATCTCTAATATTAATCACTGTTTTGCTTACATTATATTAAGGATCAAGTTGCTAGAATGACGGTGTAAGCGCTTGTGTGACACTTCCAATACTCTATGCGTTTGCAGTAGGCTAAAAATGGGATGTGT
Organism: Brachyhypopomus gauderio; assembly: GCF_052324685.1. NCBI lineage: Eukaryota > Metazoa > Chordata > Actinopteri > Gymnotiformes > Hypopomidae > Brachyhypopomus > Brachyhypopomus gauderio. The sequence goes on from NC_135217.1 coordinate 1,319,057, forward strand.
AAGAGGAGGCTCACTGTGACCTTATGTGGTAAGGCCAGGTAGTAAGACCTCGCTTCCAGAATAGAGACAGCTGTAGGTTGAACTATGGAATGTGCAGTTCCTATGTTTAGGAAGGAAAGCATATATAATGGTGAAGAGAGCAGACAGCTTCAGAGCTGCACAAGGGGTGACATGATTAGGTAATGTGAGCTCTCCAGAGATCTCTGTATTAATTAATAGGCCTATGTGTATTTTTTAATAAAAGGATAAAGACAAGACTGGTAATGTTTTCTTTTGCAATCAACGAACACGCTGCGCTAAGGTAAGAAAAGGTTAAAGCGCAACATTTTGGTGACCCCGACGTGATTGCAAAATAATCTGGAACTTTTTTCTTTTCATCTAATGACTGACAGTTTGACCGTGCCGGCACAACAATAGTGGTAAAGCAGAACCTGTTAAAACAAATCTGCAAAATTTGAATTGCAACTAAATTGTGGTGAACTGACAGTACTTGGATGATTCTAAATTAAATCCAGTCTTGTCTAAAAAGGTAAAAGTATATGTAACTATGGAAATGGGTAAGAGTCCCATTGGAAAAGGGTTTTACGTCCCTACCGGCAAAATGAAAGCTAACAAGTTTTTGTGTAATAATGAAAACTAACAAGGTTTTATTTAAGGTTTATTCCGTGGTGTGGCGACCGATCCGTTCCTTTGATGAGAGGAACGAGACCTACGCAAGTTTGAGTCTTGCTAGCTAGGTATTGATATTAACCTTTGGATCTTGAGGAGTCCATAAATTAATATTATTTCGATAAAGCAAAAAGCCGGATAATGCACCTGAATTGATTGAGGATGGTAAAACCTCACGGTGTCAGAACGGAACTCTCGTTCTATATTTATAACTTCCGGGTGAGTATCTGTTTTTATCAACGTATGTAACTGGTGAGGAAAATGCAAGTTTTATAAATGGTTTTAAGTAGAATTTAATGTTGGTTTTAAGGGTATGGAATACCTTAGTGGAACAGATGAGTGTGACTAGTAAAGTGATTTATACTATTGAAGAATATCATAAGCAGTGTGATATTTGAAGGGCTGGCTGTTATGTGACAGTATGGGTGACCGACACAGAATCGTGTGTCCTCAGATGTAATTAATTATAAAACATTAGAGTCTCGTATGTAATATGTGACTCCTCCCTCATTCGTATTTAATTTATTCAGGTTTCCCCTTTGGTTTGGTCCTGCATATATTTAGTATCAGCTGTACCTTGTGTCTTTGGCGATTACGTTGAGTATTCATTTGCATAGTAAGTAAGGCGTGCTGTGGGTCATTTTGTATAATTAAGCCTATTGCATCTGTTTCTGTTCCATGCATTGTTTGCATATTGTATATAAGTTCTCCTTGTGTCTGGTTGGTAAAGCTTAGTGATCGTGCGTGGATATTTTCTCGTCCTGAGATTACTTGTGTTTTACTTCCGAGTTAAATTTCTCAATTTCGCACCCTCCCCTAGTCTCAGACTATACTTTGTAGGTTCATATATTGTCATTGTTTAAGTGTTGAATATGTTTCAGGCCAACCCTTAGTATAAAACTATACTTTAGGGATCATAAACCAAGTTCGGTTGTTATAAGTTCGTGTGTCGCTTATTGTGTTGAATAAGTTGGGTTCGCTATGCTGACGGTCTTTGTTATACTTTAAATGGTTGCTGGGTTTGACCTGTTAATGACAGTTGTTTCTCTGTATCCCATATACATATTGGCTATAAGTCATCGGTTAAATTTCTTCCTTCGTTGTTTAACAAATAGCGTAGTATGTGCTTTGTCTGAGGTGTTCTAATTTTGATTGTAAGTGGGTGTATTTAAATTCCTCATAATTTCTTATATCTTAACGCTAGGTTATGTCATTTAGTATTGAAGTTAGGATTTTTTGTACACAGTATGGGTTTTGTCCCTCCTCTGTATTTAGTAACTAAGTAATCAATCTTAGTTGAACGTCTTTAGAAATGCCTCAGCGCGCACCTGTTGCGTAGGGACAGTGTGCCTAGACAAGCAGACAAGCGAGCAAAAAGTAAAATTTCATTCGTGTATTTGCCTCCGCCTCTTAACCGAGAATTGTTACATTGCCGCAAAATAGACCAACTGGCTAAAGTGCACACGTTTAACTCGCAAAATTATCAAACGCGGAGAAGATTTAGCTCTGTGACACATGTACAAATACTGTTTGCTGGGGGTTGTTCATAACCAACTAGAATGAGCGGGGTCTACACAGCAGATATTCAGGAAAATACACCACAGCCACCGTATGAGTTAAACTCGGTAATGACCACTAACTAAGTTATCCAGGAATTAATGTAAAAACAGGAAACGTACAAATAGATAAAAACCGACGACGTGGAGTTTAAAACGCGCGAGTTACCCTTGACACTGGATATTAGTATTTAAGGCTAAAAAAGGGAACGCATGCCGTGGGGTGAAGTGTAAACTGCGTTTTAAAAGAGACTTGGATGGAGTGGTTAAAAATAGCACACACACAGCGAAGTGACTTGAGTGAGGTAGACATGTCAGTGAAACGGTGAGGTATTTGGATAGCTAAAACTGGACAAGCTGACAGCAGCTAGAGAGCTTGGTTCTGGTAGACTTGTGGTGTTAAGTATTATAATAATAAAGATAAATACGTGAAATCGTTTACACTGTGGGCCTTAAAAAAGATAATCTAGGAAAGTAGCTTTTTGAATAATAATCAATGTTTCTATGTTTTTCTAATGTTGGAATAGGTCTGTATGTTGTCAGTTTAATATGAGAAACCTGATGCCAGGTAAAGTGACTAGGAAATGTTAAATAATAATAATAATAATACTTTGTATTGGTATAGCACCTTTCAAACATACATGCAACTCAAAGTGTTTTATAGAATAGACAAAAAAGAAAAATGTTAAAAGAAATTAAAGATAAAAGAAATCAAACATAATAAAAGAATGTAATAGAGTGACAAATTATAAGATAATATTGCAATAAAGAAAGTAAGATGGCAATTAGAACAGAGTTGGAGTTTCTTAATTTTAAAAAAGCAGATCTAAACAGGAAGATGTTGAAACTCTTCTTGAAGCTGTGCAGAGATAAAATGTCTCTGAGCAAGCTGTTGCACTCTAAAAGATCTCAGAGCACAGGGGATCCGCCCCAGGGACCTCAATATGTCCCCTAAGTGTATTATTTTATACAGTAGTATCAACAGTATGGGTTTAACCTAAATTTTAGAGGAAGTGGTTTTGGGAAGGGGCAAGGAAGGTCACAGTGATCCTGGCAACTTCGTTGTGGCAGGAGGGGTGGATGCTTTCTCTTTGTGTTCAGGAGAGTCATTGGGCGAAAGAGAGTCCCCACAAAACCGTAGGATGAAGGAGGGCCAGAGGTCAGAGGTCCAGCACCAAACCCTTCAGCAGTACCAGGGCAATGGCGGGGCCCTGATGAGAACTCGGACAGCAAAGCTACGGCAAACCCTATGCTGTCCCTCACTGGCGGTACTCAAAGACTATCATTTCTGGCTGGAGAATATCAAAGTCTGCACAGAACTGTTCAAATGACTGTACAATGTGGCCAGCAGGCCACTAAACACAGGTTCCTGAGATCAAAGACTGCACCTGTTAACCTGTGGAAGAGACATTACAAATGCACTGTTCACAGACAGCAGACACCTGATGCACCTGAAGTCCACAGACTGGCCTCCACGGTTGCTATCTACAGGGGTTTCCTGAAGTCTCACTCATGAGCCGCGAGGGGCGTCCACTCCCAGTTCATTTCTTGGAAGCCAGATCACTTTGATTGAACCTTTGTCCTGCCACCCGACCCATTTCATGTAATTTTGTCTTATGACATAGGAGGGGATCCAATTCATGGGAGGAATTTGAAGAACAGCTACAGGATCAGGTAACCTAGGTTACTGGGGCCTGAGGGGGCGGCAACCCTGCAAAGCTGAGACATGCGCAGCAGTGCTGGTAGATAATGGGAGATTCAGCCACTCCACACATCTCATTATCTTCACACCCTGGTCACATGGGTAAGGAGTAGGTAAGCATGATAAGGAAACCAGTACAACAAGGCATCGGGTAACAACTAACTTTTTGAGTGTGAGCTAATTTAAATCTTGTAATAACTAGTGTATTAAAATAACTTCATTTGACTAGTATTTTCCATCACAAAGAAAGACTTATTTTAAATTTAATTTATGAAAGTTTGATTTAATTTATTAAACAAAAACAGACATTGGCATAGGCTGTGGACTTAGCAAATTACTGATTAAAACTTATTACTCTTTTTAGAAGTTTCTGAAATACATTCCTGAATGATATTTCAGTAAAGGGGGAGATACACCTGTTAGAAAACACCATGCACACAGCATGAAGCAGAGGTTGTACGTACAGAGTGACAAGATAACAAAAGGGGGTAAGCTGAGAGACAGAGGCAAATAGGAGCACATTAGATGGTTTGCAAGGCGGACCACAGGACCTAGAGCTATGTAAAGTACAGGAAAATTGACCCCAGAGAAAAAATTTAAGAAATAGAGTACTTAAATAAAATTTTATTATTAAAATAAAATAGCATTGCTGAGTAAATATGGTAAGAAATAAGGAAGTCTGGAAAGGACCAAATGGGAAACTAATTATATAGAATCTATTGATCAAACCAGTGTTAACTGAGGCACACAGGGTAGCACGTGGGTAGAAATAAATGAAGAAAAATTTTGGTTAACTGATGGCACCTATACTGACGTAATAGCAGACTGGACAGAGGAATGTGATAATTGAAATATGCATAACAGCTGTCATGCTTTAAGGAAAGGTCTGAGTAGGCTCCCTGGACCAAAGGAGCTAAGATAGGTTATGATAATTCTTTGTTAATCACTCAGTGGGGAAATTTGCATTGTTACAGCAGCAGAGAATTGTGTAAGGAAATACACATATGTGAGGTTCTGTACAAAATGCAATGAAAATAGGAGATGAAGTTCAGATTGACAACATGGGTATGGAAATACCAATACGGGGATTAAGCTATTTGTTAGTGGCTGAGGATAAATTCTCAGGTTGGGTGGAAGCATTTCCACCAGGGCAGATGACTCGAGGTCAGTCTGCAGAATGTTGATAAAAATTACTGGATACTGCACCATTGTTTACTAAATTAAGTATGCTCAGATAATGGGATGCACTTTACTAGCTAGGAGCTAAAATTTGTGGAACAAAATTTGGGTTTAAGACACAAATGTGGGTTGGTTTATCATTCTCAATCTCAGGCTAAAATGGAGATTATAAATGGTAAGTATAATGGTAAAGGTAAAGGTATGTGCACAAAGGTATTTATATGGTTGGCCAGAAGATCTTCAGTGAATTTTGTTGCAGGATTCACTTCGTTTGAGCTCATGACAGTGAGAAGTTTTCGGGGGTCCCCCAATGCGCTTGCGAAACCTGACAGGTACACTCGGGGTCGTACAAAGAAGGTTACAATGAACTAAAAAAGTAATTTGTGAAGCTTATTCTGTCCAGGTACAAGGAGAGGAGTCAGAACCAACGGACCTGCCAGTAACCAAATGGGTCCTGCTCAAGGTCATCAAAAGAAAGTGGTCAGAGCCCAGGTGGACCAGTCCATTCAAGGTCACTAAAGAGAACATCACACTCTGTCCGATTGAAGGGCAAAGGAGAAACGTGGTACCACCTCAGCCGGTGCTGAGCATCAGAACCAGCGCGCCGAGATACGGAGCTCTCAAACGACAGGTCAAAATAACACCCGAGAGCGGAGGTTCAACAATCAGGTAGTCCACCCTGACCTCCTTCGCGGGATAAGAAGATAATCTTGCCTCCAACAGGGCAGAAGAATAGATGATGCTGCAGTAAAAGTTTTGTGATGTATTTGGATGTTTAGTAATATTGTCTAATGTTGTTTTACAGGCCTTGTGTAACATTGTTTTTTGTCTATATGTTTTTGTATTATCATTGAAAGTAGTAGCATTGTGATTGTTAGTATTTAACAACATGTTAAAGGACCTTACAGGGGACTGCCCCCTGTGCATATGGATCCATGGTGGGTCAAGGCCAATATTGTTGTAATAGTAGCTGCATAACTGAGATCCCTTGGAGAGTTTCACATAAAGCTTTAGGAGTTGATAATCATACTACTGGCCGGCTGGGACGGCCATTTAGCAATAATAAAGTTCAAAGGTAAGCATTATTTTTCAGAGAGACGCACATCGTACCAAGAACCTAGTTATTCTATCAATAGAATTGGGATGTTTTTATCTGGAGTACTGGCACATCTCTAGTACAGGTTGTGTACCGTATATCTAGTAATAGGAGTGGGCCAATCGGGTTAAGACCCCTTAGGCCTAATTAGGATAAACATGGCATGGTTTAGACCTGCCCCAACACTGGGACCATCACTGGACAATACGTCAGAAATTAAAATATAAGGCATTCATGGATCAGATTATACTAAATGGACACGACAGCATATAATTGAATGATGGTCATATTATGTCTGTGTTAACTTATGTGAGAATGTTTTTGACTTATGATTACAGGTGAATGTTGTTGTCCAATGTAGAAGAAGCTTAGTTGGAAGCTTAATCAGCAGTAAGATTGAGAAGCAGGAACCACAAAGATGTTTGGGTATGATGTCATAGTTGGAGTCAGAAGATGAAAAGGTAGTTTTGGATTAACTTAAAGTTTGATCTATTTAGACATCAAAAAGGGGGAATTGTTGTGATTTTCATCTTAATCCCTTCATAGTTTGTTTACATTACAGTATTGAATCAACAGCTTGTCATAATTTATATATTTTGAATAGTCAAAGTATTAATCAAATCTCTAATATTAATTACTATATGTTTTGCTTTCATTATATTAAGGATTAAGTTGCTTGTTAGTAAGAATGACTGTGTACGTGCTTGTGTGCCACTTCCAATACTCCATGCGTTTGCAGTAGGCTAAAAATGGGATGTGTGAGAGGAGGCTCACTGTGACCTTATGTGGTAAGGCCAGGTAGTAAGACCTCGCTTCCAGAATAGAGACAGCTGTAGGTTGAACAATGGAATGTGCAGTTCCTATGTTTAGGAAGGAAAGCATATATAATGGTGAAGAGAGCAGACAGCTTCAGAGCTGCACAAGGGGTGACATGATTAGGTAATGTGAGCTCTCCAGAGATCTCTGTATTAATTAACCCTTCGGTTTTGTTGACCTCACGTTTTTTACTTTAGTGTTCCCGGTCTTCAGAGACCGGTCTGTTTTAACACACAAAAAAATTTTTCACCACCTTGCAAACATAGGCATAACGTGTGTGTGTCTGTAGGTGTGTGTGTAGGTGTGTCTGTGTGTGTCTGTGTGTGTAGGTGTGTGTGTGTGAGTGAGTGTGTGTGTGTGTGCGTGTCTGTGTGTGTTTAGGTGTGTGTGTGTCTGTGTGTGTGTGTTTTGGTGTGTGAGTGAGTGAGAGTGTGTGTGTGTGTGTGTGTGTGTGTGTGTGTGTGTGTGTGTGTGTGCACGCGCGCATGTGAATTCATGCACATGAGTGGCATGTCACACTCAGATCAGAGTGTGCCTTGCAAACATAGGCATAACATGTGTGTGTGTCTGTGTCTGTAGGTGTGTGTGTATGTGTGTCTGTGTGTGTGTCTGTGTGTGTAGGTGTGTGTGTGTGTGTGTGTGTGTGTGAATTCATCACACTCAGATCAGAGTGTGCCTTGCAAACATAGGCATAACGTGTGTGTGTCTGTAGGTGTGTGTGTATGTGTGTCTGTGTGTGTGTCTGTGTGTGTAGGTGTGTGTGTGTGTGTGTGTGAATTCATGCACATGAGTGGCATGTCACACTCAGATCAGAGGGGCCTTGCAAACATAGGCATAACATGTGTGTGTGTGTCTGTGTCTGTGTGTGTAGGTGTGTGTGTAGGTGTGTGTGTATATGTGTGTGTCTGTGTGAGCGAGTGAGTGAGTGAGCGAGTGAGTGAGCGAGTGAGTGAGTGAGCGAGTGAGTGTCTGTGTGTATAGGTGTGTGTGTGTGTGTGTGTCTGTGTGTGTTTAGGTGTGTGTGTGTAGGTGTGTGTGTGTGTGTTTAGGTGTCTGTATAGGTGTGCGTGTGTGTGTGTGAGAGAGCGAGTGTGTGTGTGTGTGTGTGTGTGTAGGTGTGTGTGTGTGGGTGTGTGTGTGTGTGTGTGTGTGTGTCTGTGTGTGTAGGTGTGTGTCTGTGTGTGTAGGTGTGTGTGTGAGTGTGTGTGTGTCTGTGTGTGTAGGTGTGTGTGTGTGAGTGTGTATGGGGATGTTTTCTGTCTCATAGATGAATATATTCTGAATACCCATTCATTTCCTGTGATGGTCACGCTTGACCGGCAACAACACAGATGTAAAACATTGGTTTAAAACACTCAAAATTCAATGAAAAAGATGATCATCACTTTTATATGTTCCAGTGCATAGTGTGGAGGATGGCATAAGACCTTGCAGCAATCAGATGTAAAACACAATATTTATGAGTGGTTTAAGTTGTAAATCGGTCAGATTTGACCCGAACACGACAGGAGGGTTAATAGGCCTATGTGTATTTTTTAATAAAAGGATAAAGACAAGACTGGTAATGTTTTCTTTTGCAATCAACGAACACGCTGCGCTAAGGTAAGAAAAGGTTAAAGCGCAACATACCCAAGTAATAACTAAAAGTCAGCTTTTGAGATAGGGTTTCTTAATACAGAGGGTGCATTAGACCAGGGGCTCATCTCCTGTTTCCAAAATGCATCAATGACTGCTTGAGGAAGCTGTTTTACTTTGATACTTGAAGAAAAAAACATACTCAATAAAATGTAGGATACTCGTGTTCAACGGTTTATTCAGTTAAACATGAATTTGTAAGCCTACATACTGTACATTAAAAGGGGTTGATAACATGTTTATTCAGCTAAACATGATATTTGAAATGTAAGCCAACATTTAGTACATTTAATCTCACGGACATAATTTGGGGGGGACTTTTTCAAAAGCCGGTTTGGTCCTCTGAAGTTTTAACGGTTAAAAATAAATATTTAAATAGCGACGAATCTATCGCTAGGACCATGCAGAAAACGACCGCTCCGAGCTCCGCTCCGGTAATATTTTACGTTCCTAAAAATGAATTTTCCATGAAGCAAACCTGGCGACTTCGTGGCTGCATCCATGTAAACACACGTACGATTTTTAATTCACAGGTTTGAAAACTCGTTCTCGCCCCTACTGTGCAATTTGGTTAGGAATACAGCCGAGCTAAACTGTCAAGTTGAAAGTCATCATAGTTTGCTTACCCATTTAGTAGATATATTAACGGCGATAATTTTTATATCGCCCGATAAGAGTATCAAATTAACGAACGCCGTTAACGCCCCACCACTAGTTTTTTTGTGTTCCTCTTCCTTCTTTTGTTTTCTCTTTTGGCTTCCTGATGGATAAATTCGCTTCATGGTTAAGTTTCATATTTGCCGGCGTCTAAAACTTGGCTGTCTGCCAGGACAGTGTCTGCCTGCCTTCAGCAGCTGGTGGGAGGGGCCCCCTTGAGGGGGATTCTGAGAACAGTGTCATTGCTCATGACTTTGAGAATGTAAAGGGGGGCTCACACAGTTTGTCGCTGCATTTAATTCTTAACCTGTTGTTGTCTGGCTTGGGGCCCCAAGCAATTGCCTGGTTTGCCTTCCCCATCGCGACGGGCCTGCACGCAGGTCACCCTTTTCAACTTCAAAATGGCAAATTTCGCCGAAAGGTGACAGATTTTCATGCCTGGGAATGTTGTCTTCTTATCCACAGGTTTATTGACATCAAGGAAGTGTAAAACTAAACACACAAAAGGATATATCACTTATCCAGTGTAAGATGATTAATCAAAGTAAATTAAATGATACTGCACATGACTCAACTGTTACAGTTTTAACACAATTCAACTAGACCCGGTGACATGTAATATTTAAAGTATATTTATAACCATACTCTAATTTATTACAGTAGCTTGGTCTGATTATGAATCAGCGGTAAGCTAATACCTTAATCTTGCATAGGAACATTAGAAATGATCTAAGTCAACTTAACAAACTAGAAATACTGTGAACATAATACTCTATAATGAAATTAAACATAACATACCCACGATGCCACATTTAGAGCGAAGATGAATGCAGATGTGACTGGATTAACTGAACACACTGATAACACTCAAACCCTCATTCTCCACCTAGCTTCCTGATTAGTCACATGACGTAGTCTGGCTGTATCTCTTAAGATCATGTAATGATATTTTATTCACAGGTTCAAAAATGCTAATCAAAGTAAAGTTTGGAAGTGAGCAGAAGTATGTAAAAATAACTGACACCACTGTAAGCCTCAATGACTTCATTAGTGAAGGTAAGGTTACTAGTCTAAAACAGTATTGCAAATTTTATCATGGTTGACTTTCTGAATGAACATGTATATTGTGTGTATATATATATATATATATATATATATATATATATATATATATATATATATATATATATATATATATATATATATATATATATATATATATATATATATAATTTTAATTAAATTTTTCCCCCCTTTTCTTAAGCTTTCGTCAAATTCAATATTCCATCCTCTAAACAGCCTGATGCTAGGCTGTATGATGACACTGGCACTGAAATTGATAATTATGTTTTTGAGGAGGTTTTAAAGCAGCCAAATACAGGTGTTTTTCATCTAAAATTGGACACTCTACCATCTGGTAATTTTGTTTTAACTTTGTTAAATAGGTAATATTATGTTATGTCCCATAAAACGTTCAAGTTAGACTTTTTTAAAATAAAAATTCCTTTACAGAATCTCCCTCGGTTACTTCAGGATCTGCAAGTTCCTTAGAGTATAAAAATGATGAATCTGATGATACTATTATTCTGGAACTGAGCCCAGTAACAACGCAGCATGTGGCTGAAAATGAAGCCAGAAATGTAAGACTTTGGTATACTTTCATTGTTGAGAATTGCTAAATTAATATGCAAAAAAAACATGCACTGTACTAAGTGTGGCACTTTGTAATTTTGGTGGTTGCAAAAATGCAGTCTCAAAAAGAAAGAATTGTATTTATTTTACACTTTATGTCCCTTTCCTTTATTGCAATACATACAGTCAGGTTAAAAGAGTACACCCTCTTTGAATTCTATGGTTTCACATATCAGATCATCTGATCTGTTTCTGCACATTTCAGTTTAGTCATCCTATGGTACTTAATCAATGGTCACAGGATGCTGTTTTTCAGGATGAATTTTTGTTTTGTAGCTGGTTGAAAACATAATGCAGACAAAGCCTGGTGGGGAGGTGGTCATAAAGGAGTACAACAAAACCAAGAGCCTAACTGATAGCACTAGAAGGAAGATGATCAATATTCTTACAGCGGATATGACTGAGAAGCATGGGTAAGATGTAACTTTTTTTTGATGCATTTAGGCACAACAAGTTGGCACTTAATAATCTGTTATTAAATTCTGTAGTGTATAATAACAGTTGTTGTTTTTATTTACCAGGACATCTCCTCCACGGCACATTCGAGAAATGTATGCAAAAGGAATTGTTGCTTTGTTCCCTTACCTCAGTGATCCGTATTCGAAAAATGGATATGTAAGTATTGTTAAATGTTTCTTGCCTTATTACAAGAACAAAGTATGTTTGTAGTATATTTGAAGTGAATTCTCCCTACTCGTGAACAAAGTGTGTTGGGAATGTGTTTAATTAGCATACACTCATTTGGTTTCTCCACAAGAAGCTTGTAGTTAATATTCGTCCAGAACCCCACATTCACAAATCTTTAGTTGTGCAGCTTTAAACATTGTCTAATTTCAACAAGGCAGTATTGAGAATTTTATATTTTTGCAGCAAGTGATTTGAGGAAATTTATTTTGAATTTAAGTAATTGCATAACCTGCTAACTACATGTTTTATTAATTTAAGGAACATTTTTATGATCCTCAAAGTGGACAAGGTTATTTGTCCTGGAAAATCAAGAACATTCAGAGGAACAGCATATCTTTTCAGTGCCGGCAATTGACTACCAAGTCCATAAGTGGTGGTCCAACTGCTGAGAGAGGGGAATCATCCAGCTCTGAGATCACATTTACTGAAGAACAATGTCGCGAGGCTATCTCTTTGATGAAACATACACCAGAAGAAGAAATTGTGAGGGCTAAGATGAAGGAGACCTTTCTGTATCGTCGAAATATGGTTCAGGATCCATGCAGATGCACAGATATGCTAGATGAATTCTCACGTTTTTTAGATGTTAAAGGACTGGTGAGATTAAAGGCATTGTAAACCTAATTAAATCAATTTGTCAGCTTTAATTATTGTACAAGGTTATTATTTATTATTTTCTGTGGGCTATATTCCCTTCTACAGATTGAACAGGATTTTGTTAGGCTTTTTGATGAAAGAACATCTGCAAGATTTTTGGAGAAGTGGCCAACTATGTTTAAGCAGAAAGTTATACAGCAATGCAAGACTCTTCATGCCTCCCAAGTCCTTCAAGAGCTTATAAATGCAGCAGAGATGACCCTAACTGAATGTGATTGTGAAGATGCAGGTTAGAATCTTATAACTGTGCATGACCCTATACACTGTACTCAACAGCTGTTTACTGTAATCATTTTGTATTTGCCTGATGTATCTAGGATGGGACAGTGATCTAGCCTCAGTTCTTCTTCTCCTACATTTGATACCTCCTTCACCACAAGGCCGCAAGAGACCTGGCAAGATGTCAGCTACTCAAGCTGAGAAGCACCTTGTTGTCTTCAAAAAGGTAGGCTTTAACTTTTCTTTTGGGAAATGCACATGTCCTTTAACATTTGCCAAGTGATCATTAATGATGCTCAATTTTGTCAACCAACAGCGGTAGTTATTAGCATTTCTTTTTTCTCATTTGTGGTGAGTTTAATCACCACAAATGACCAACAAGATCTCCACACTTTTTAGTAAATGTTGTATTTTGTCCAAGTGACCATATTAAGCATAATTCGAGCTTCAAGACTTGACAGTGAGTAAATTGTTAAGAAACAAACTTGAGAGTTTCAGCAATGATGGAAATTTTTTTATTTTTTATTTTATTTATTTATTTTTTAACTGTTTACAATGTGCCATAAAAAAGACATTGTCCGTGATACTTGTTGACCCGAAGGCATTTTCATTGACATTTTGGGAATGCAGTTTTACAAGAAAACTTAAGCTTTGAATATGACTTGGTCAGTTGAAAACATATCTAAAGTATAAATGTGATTTTTTTTTTTTTTTTTTTTTTTTTTTTTCTTAATCCTCAGGCAGGTACCAGTATACAAGATCACCTGGACAGCATCAAAGAGAGCACACAGCCGTACCTGCTGGCCCTGGGGACAAATAAGAACAGGATCCATGGATACTTCATTATTCTGGACAGAAAAGCCATTCCATGCAAGTCTGTGAGTGCACTTGGTGCATTTGATGAACTGTTCAAGACCCACTTTGTGTTCAGTGTTTCTTACAACAAAGTTCTGCACAACATGTACACCTTTGTACAAACCACAGTTTTCCAGATTGATATAGGCAAGGTCAAAGAGAGCCCAAGAGTTGCCGAACTCAGAGCTAGATTCCTACACTAATTTTTTTTGAGAGTCAAAATGATTTGCTTTGTTTGTTTTTGTTCTCTTAAGAATACGAATTTGCTTGTCCGACATCTTAAGTTAATGCACGGATTGTTGCCTGGTAATGGACTCCGTCTGAAATGTGGGCAGGAAGGTTGCTGTCTTGAGTTTGGCACTTTTTCAGGATTCCGCAAACATCTAAATAGAGTTCATACACATACAAGTGGAGATTTGTTAAATGTTGAAGGTGATAATGTTCTGGTTCAGACGTTAAGTAATGTTGAAGTGGCTACATGTTCTTTGGACAGCCCATTACCTGTAACGAACAAAAACACTGTGGATTTGTGTGCATCAGCTATAGCACAACTTCAAGCTGCAGGTGTCAGTCAGAACACAGTAGGAATGTTTGTAATGTCAATGGAAGAAGCAGTTAAAGAGATCCAGGATCAGGTTAAAGAGGCTGCACTTAAATGCTTATCTTCCCAGAACACAGAAACTCAAAGCAAAATGGAACAGTCGTTTCGGGACATTCAAAACCCATTTACTTTACTTAATTCCATATCTAAACGAAATTCATATTTTGCACATAAATGGAGAGTTGTCAATCCAGAGGAGAAAGTACTTGGGGTTCGATTTGATAACAGACGAAACAAGACTACTGGCTCGTATGATCAGGTGGTGGTGACGGATAAATTTGCATATGTGCCAATTCTACAAACACTAAACTCTATTTTAAACAATCGTAAAACAGCACACTGGCTGAAGTCAAAAACATCATCCAAAGATGGCATTTACACTGATGTCGAAGATGGATTATATTTGCAAAATCATCCCTTGTTTGCAAAAGAGAAAGATGCGTTGCAAATACAGCTATACTATGATGATTTTGAAACCGCCAATCCTTTGGGGTCAAAAAAGGGTATTCATAAATTAGGTGCAATATATTTTACTTTGAGAAATTTTACACCACAATTTAATTCATCACTCATAAACATACATTTATGTGCACTTTTTCACACTCAGGACGTTAAAACATATGGCTTTGATGCAATACTCGAACCTCTTGTAAATGATTTAAAAATTCTTGAGACTGACGGAATAGACATATTTAATGGCCGAGTTCATGGGAGCATTGTGCAAGTAACTGGAGATAATCTTGGTTTACATAGCCTGTTTGGGTTTGTTTAATCCTTTAGTGCCCGAAATTGCTGCAGATTTTGTCTGACTGAAAAGGTACATTTTCAAACTGTGTTCTGTGAAGATGATCAACATGTGACTTTGCGAACAAAATCCATGCACTTGCAACACTGTGAAGCTGTACAATCAAACTATACACTACCTCATGTGTATGGTGTGAAGCGCACTTGTCTGTTAAACACACTGCAATACTTTAACACATCTGACAATTTCTCTGTTGACCTAATGCATGACATTCTGGAGGGGGTCTCGCAGTTTGAGTTAAAACTTGTCTTGCGTTATTTACGAGACAACTATTTGACAACAAAAGAATTATATCACAGATTGCACTCATTTAATTACGGTTACATTGAAAGGAGAAATCGCCCCCCAGCTGTAAAACTGGATGAAGACAGCAATGATTTAGGCATAAATGCAATCCAGTGTTGGTGTCTGCTTCGCAATGTGCCATTGATATTTGGTGATGTGGTGCCCCAAGGTGATAAATACTGGCAGTTGCTGCTACTCCTACTGCAAATTGTCAATGTTATATTTTCACCCATTTTAACTGAGGGCATTACAATCTATTTAAAACACTTAATTGCAGATCATCACAGGTTTTTCAAGTATTTATTCCCAGATAAAAACTTGCTTCCTAAACATCATTTAATGATACATTATCCTAGGTGTATACAAAATATTGGTCCTATTGTTCATTTGTGGTCGATGTGATATGAAGCCAAGCACAATTATTTTAAAACACAACACAAATGTTACAAGAATATTACGTTGACACTCGCCAAAAAGCATCAGAATTACATGGCATATAATTGGGAAGCCTTCGATCAGGATAGGTTAGTAGTAGGGCCAGGAAAGGTTGTGCGACTCTGTGACATTAAAGGAGCCAGTGAAATTGCATTGAAATTGAACATTCCTTTGCAGTCAGATGTTCTCTCGGTAAAATGGATGAAAAACCAAGGTATTGAGTATCGTCCTGACTTGGTTATTTGTGGTGAAGTAGACATTGATTTTCCAGTGTTTTACCAGATCAAATCCATTATTGTTAAAGATGAGGATGTGTTGCTTGTTGTTGCAGGTCTTAAAACAGTTTGTTTTGATGAACATTTTTTTGCCTTTAAAGTTGCCCTGAAACCACCAAGCAATTGTCCTAAAGTGTTCTGTGTTAGTGACTTGACCTACAGTAAGCCATTTGATTTGCAGATGTCATACAGCTCTGAAAACCTGTTTTGGTATATTGTGCCATATTGCAATTTGTTAAGTCTTAGGTCTTTATAAAAACCGTTTGACCTTCAATATCACTAAGTGTGATTGTGCACTGTCGTCAGATTTTTGCTGCAAGTTTTAATGAGGTGTTTTAATAAAAATTGTTTTTGAACAAGAAAATGTTTTGTTGCATGTTTTAATTGTAAGTGACTTTAAATAATAATAGTAGAAACAATGAAATAAGTTTAACACTGGAAAGAGTTTTAGTTACACTTACCAAGTGGAGTAAAAATAACACTTTAAGTGTTAAGTGACCCCGAGTGTTAAATGTAAACAACACTAGCCAGAGTAACATTGCACACTGCAAGAGTTATTTATTAACACTATTTATTGTAAAATTAACACTGAAAATGTAACACTTCTATCAGAGTAAATTTTACTCTCTGTAGAGTGGGACCATATAAGCTCCCGAATAGTGTTAAAATCAACACTTTAAGTGTTAATATAACACTGCCAGTTTTACTGTGTACACACTGCTCTCTCTCATACACGCAGGTTATCTGCCTCCTCCTCTCAGATAGCTGCACAGCATAATCAGCAGAGTTAAATATTTGGTGTTGATGAAATATTTGAGAGTAGAGTCAATCTGACTATTGCCCGAGTTAATCCAACTCTGAACAGAGTCTCATCTCTGTGGTTTTACTCCCAACTCCCAAAAAAACAGTGTCAAAATAAAGTGTTAAACAAGCTCTCCTTTAAAATAACTCTGAGAGTGTAAGTATGTCAAGTACTCCTTTAAAACAACTCTGAGAGTGTAAGTACGTCAAGTTCTCCTTTAAAATAAGTATTAGTATAGTGTAAGTATAAGGAATGCCACCTGATCTTCCCTAACCAGCCTCACCTGCCTCTCATCACCACGCCCCCTTTCAGTCACACTTATACACCTTCCCCAGCACGTCTCAGTCACAAAATATTGTTGACTCATGCCACATACCGAGCGTTTCTATCTCCTGTTTGATTCCCCGTGTTCTGACCCTTTCTCGCTCCATAGACCTCGTCTCCTCCCTAGCCCTTCTGTACCTCCTGGATTCTGCTCTCCCGTTACGACCCTGGACCGTCACGACCACCCCAAGAGAACGTTACCGCTGCTAATGCTAGTGATCTACTGGTCATTCTCCGTGTGTGTGATTTATGTAAATAAAAGCGACCTACTTCCGCATTTGGATCCCTCTCCGCCTGGTCAATTCATTACATCAGCTTACATATTTCAGATCCTTTGATAAGTAGTTCTTCAATGAGAATGATAAAAGAGCTTGCATAGTGCCATATTGTTATATGTTGAAAATATGAGAATGCCATTCTGTATTTTTAATGGTTTTATTTTATGTGGTGCACATGTTGAGAAAAAAATGATAAAACATGTAGTATGTGATTCTATTTTTCAAGTTAAATTGAATTAATTGCACACCCAAAGCTGCAGTATGCAATTCAATATCAGCATGGTAAATCAGTTGAGAAAAAATTGACACTGTAAGGTAGTCAGTTTATAACACTGGACTCTGGTGCTGAAAAGTTTGAACACTGAGTAGTGTTGCACAGTGGTACATTTTAACTCTTTTAAGTAGTTAAAAATAACTCTATTGCAGTGTAATTACTACAACACCGAAAAGTGTTAAAATAACACCCTGGGGTGTGGACCGATATAGACACTTTAAAAGTGTTGAAATTAACTCCCATAGAATTATTTTGTGTCTTTCGAATTTGCTGTGTGTTCACAGAGTCAGTTGATTTCAATATTCTCTAAATTATATGGGCACACTTGCATTTGTACAATGAGTTGGCATTCTACACATGAAAATAAAATAAAAAGAAATTTGAATGTCATGGTGACAAAAAAACCCGCTCTGACTCAAAACCAGCTCTGTATGTAAATACAGTTATCAAGAACACGGTAACTTAATAAATGCATGTTTTAGACATAGAACAGATATAACTGAGGGAACTACATACCTGTATAAACAGACAGATAAACTCTTAAAGCTCTGGAGTGAACATACAGCTCAGGAGTGAACATACACACTGCTCTTTCTCATATACGCAGGTTATCAGCCTCCTGTTAGCAGAAATGCACATGGGGGGCATGCGGCCACAGAGCACATGTGTCAGTTATAACTTGACATAGAAGACATTTTATAAAGTTCACTTTCAAGCTACTACACATTTACACGTTCACAACCCTGCTTCTAACATTTATCACTGTCTACTGCCCATTTTATGTTGTTGACACAGAAAAATATGTGTTTAAAGCACGACCATCAGAGCTACGTACCTCCTCTCAGATAGCTGTTCACAGAGTGAGGTAACTACTAGGGGTGGGCGGATCGATATTTATATCGATAGTATCGATACAAAGGTGAGGATCGGTATCAGATCGATACCACGGCGAAAATATAGATTCTTTTGCTGCAGTTTAGAGGTCTGCGCGGGACTGCTTTTTTAATTCGCTCCCGCTTGTTTTAATCCCGCTCTCGCCAAAAAATCGCTTGTTTTAATCCCGCTCCCGCCCGCACCTGCTTGTTTTAGTCCCGCTCCCGCCCGCACCGGCCAAAAAATCGCTTGTTTTAATCCCGCACCCGCCCGCCACATACACATTTCTGTCCCCCCCGGCCCGCAATCCTAATATGATTTGAATTAATTAGATTTAGTACTTGAAATTTTCTTATGCATTTATTAAAACAGCAATATAGCGATGGATCGCGCTGTCCCATTTCTTACCACAGTCCAACCACATGCCGTCAGGTGACGTACACCAACACTTTCTGATATCAATCACAACATGCCAATTTCCCTCTCCATTAATTACAATGGAATATGACTTCCATACATCAGATATCATTATATTAATGGATTATAATTTCAAGTAAAAAGTATCGCCCCCCCAACGGTTGGGAAGTATCGGTATCGGCGATACTGACCAGTATCGTATCGGTATCGTATCGATACCAAAATTCCGAGTATCGCCCACCCCTAGTAACTACGGCGGTGGCGCCAAACAAAACTGCGTCACTTAAAGGAACAGTACACAATTAACCAACTCTTTAAAATAAAAAGTTTCCCAGTACAAATATGAAATACATGGAACACAAAACAGATATTTATACAAAAATCAGGATTTGGTGGAATTTTAACAACAAAAACCAATAAACATTTTTCTTAACCTTGTTACACAAACATGACTTTGTTCATTGCGCTGAAGCTCGGCGCGCGCGAAGTTACAAAATTCAAGAGGTGCACAACCTCGTGAAGCGACAGCGCGTAAGGCCCTCGCACACGGGCGGTGCCACTGCGATTACGTCATTTTCGCGCGAACCCTCGCGCCGCTCGCGTATAAACCAGTCTGCTGTCAGAAACAGCTTTGATGTGTGGCTATATTATATACTATATGCCCTAACACAAGTATTGTCTGCTACAGAAGAAATTCAAATGACGTGTGGGGGGGGGGGGGGGGGGGGCACATGAAACTTTCTTGTCCCGGGCCCCAGCAAGACTGTCAACGGGCCTGCGTGTGTGTATATATGTCCGTAATAGTGTATATGGATGTGGGTGAATGTGAATGTACATGTGCTTGTAGGTGTATAAATGTGTGAGGGTCTATATGAGGGTGAGTGTGTGTGTGTGTATGTATGTGTGTAGGTGTATATATAATGAGGGTGTATATAAGCGGTTGTGTGTATGTATGTAGGGGTGTATATATGGGGATTAATGTATATATGAGGTTGAGTGTATGTGTGAGGACGACTGGTTCTGGGGGGGCCTCGAGCAGGTGGGATTCCCTGGTCTTTCTCTGCCTGCCTCTGGGGGAATGTTGTCGCAACTTTCTACCCTTTCTAGTAAGTACATTTCGTACATTTATCCTATGTTGCACTTACATAAACACACAAACACACACACTCACACATACACATACATCACAGTCATTTGTGCTGTATGTCTTAGGTACACTTTCTGCTCTTCTTTTAGGAGCAGCAGTTGGTGAACCAATTCAGTGGTCATTTGAGCTGGTTGTTTTTTTCTGCCCTTCTGTCTTTTCTCTTTTTACTTTCTCTCCCCCTCTTTTCTATCTTCTCCTGTATGGCCCACCTAACCCCAAATATTGTTATCACTATTGTACTGTATTATACAGAATTGTTATCATTTGATCCGTACATAAAAACAAAGTTGTCCTCATATATATATATATATATATATATGTATAGAAAATCCTTTGCAGTGTCTGTGTTTTGTGTGTGTGTGTATTTAGTGTGTGTGTGTGTGTGTTGTTAGTTAAAGTGTGTGTATGTGTGTGACTTTGTTTAGTCTGTGTCAGCATCTGTGTTCCTGTACTCTCCTTTCATTAGTAGAACCAGTCTCTAACCATCTGAAAGAATCCCCGTTCTGCTGGTGGAACTGGTTTCTCTGAGCTGGTCTTCCTGGTTCTCTCATAAACCTCCTCAGGCAATGAGTGAGTCTCTCTGAGCTCTGAGAGTCTCTGTCTCAGTGTCTTCAGCTCTCTGTCCTTCTCCTCCATCTGCCTGTTAAACTCCTCCTGCATCTTGGACTTTGAGACCAAAATGTTTCTCTGGAGTTCAGGCAGGATTATCTTCATGAGGTTCCTCTCTGCCTCCACCCTGGCCTCTCCTTCATATGTTTCCCTGATCTCCTCCATCTCCTGTCTGTGTCTCTCCTCCATTCCTCTTCTCTCCATCTCTCGTTTCTCTTTCAGTTTCTTTACCTTTTCTTCCATTTCTATCCGTTGGTCTACCTCTCTGTCAAGGTCTCGTTTCAGTTCTCTCTTTATTTCTTCGTTCTTTTCTTCTTTCATCTTTCTCTCCAGTTCGGTTGTTCGATCATTAAGTTGTCTGATATCTCCTTCGTGTCCTTGTATCACTCCCTCTATCTTTTTCAGAGAGTCTTGCATCTCCTTTTCCAGTTTCCCTTTCATTTCTCTTTCTTCATTTGCTTTTTTCTTTTCTCTTTCCTTGAGGATTTTCCTCTCCATCTCTCTGATCAGAGATTCTGTCTCTAGATAAATCTCACTGCTGTAGAATCTCTCTTTGTTTCCTTCCACCATCTTCTCTATCTTCTCCAGCAGCTCTGAGATCTGAGACCCATCTCCACTCTCCTTAATGTTGAGACAGTGAAACCTGTTCCCACATTTCCCCACAAGTGTCTGGACCTCTTGGTTTCCTAACTGAATGAACTGTTCAGGATTTTGCTCTTCCTCAGTAACAGTGAAGAGGATCATGGTGTTCCTCCAACATCTCTCTCCAAACATCTCCTCCATTCTCTCCAGCATCCCTCTCTCCTCTCCTGCAAGTTGCTTCACTGGTATAACTAGGAGGAAGGCGTGGGGTCCTGGGGCAGACAGATGGACACAGAGTCCCACGTCCTGTCTCACCTCCTCCAGAGAGAGTTCAGGGCAGAACCAGTCAGGAGTGTCCACCACAGTCACCTTCCTCCCAGCCACCTCCCCCTGTCTGCTCTCACTCTGCTTGGGGAGTGTAGATGTAGCAGCCTGGCTCCTCTCCTCTCTGCCCAGGATGGTGTTTCCTGCTGCACTCTTCCCAGACCGAGTCCTCCCCAGCAGCACCAGTCTGAGTTCTGGTACAGGAACCGGCACTGGAGAGTCTGGACTGGAGGATTCACCACTCACTGGAAAAGAACAAGAATGAATGAATAATTCAATTAAATATTTCTCAGCATTTTGGTCATTGTACTTTTCAGAGGAATACTACAGACACTTTATGAACTATTATTAATGACTTGTTTGGAGGATTTGGCTAACTCTTTGTACTCCTGAGTGGAGCTGCTGAGTCTGGAGTTAACAGATAACTGATATCATGGAGCTAATCTGTTATTTTGTACATTAATTTATTGCTTAAAATTTATCCTTGTTGTGATACCTTTAAACCGCTAATTTAATAAGAAATTATTTACTTTTTGGCAACTCCAAACCATTGCTGTATCTTCTCCTGACTAGGACTGGTGGGTCTGTCCTCTCCTGCAGCTGCCTGCTTCTCTCCTCTAGAAGTCTGTCTTTCTCCTCAATCTCCTGGTCTATCTCTTCAAGCTGTTTGTTATTTTCTGCCAGATCGGTGTTCTGTTGGTCCAGTACGGGTTCCTGTACTGGAGAATTTGACCTGGAGGATTCTCCACTCACTGGAAATTTACACAGATTTTTTTTACTGCAACCTGGGTGTTAATAAATCCTCAAGATTCTATTTGTAACTCTATTAATCCCGTACTGTTTGGAGATTCTTCCATACTGTTACTCTTCCTGGGTGGAGCTGCTGAGCCTGATGTCTCTCCACTCACTATAATACAGCAGAACCAGCCAGAATTGAGATCAGGTTATTCAGAAGGCAGAGTAACACATGAGCATTATTAAAATAATCTGTGAAAGACTATGAGGAACTATTTTGAAAGGATAACTTGTATTTGGCCTCAATACTCACTAGGTTAGGGTCTGTAGTAGTATGGACTAAGTCACATCTTCCGGAGCCCCACCTGTTTTCGCCATTTCCATAGTTTCCCTTTGTCTGTCACGCCCCTGTTATATTTACTCACCTGTGTCTCGTTTATTCCTGGTGTTTCTGTGTATTTATTCCCCGTCGTGTCTAGTGCTCTCTCTATGTTGTGTTTAGTTGGTTGTGTTTCACCCTTGCTATTTCCTCAATAGTTTTGTAAGTCTTTCCCTGTAAGTGTTTTATTCCTCACACTCTCTCTCCAGTGTATTTAATTCTGGTTTGCCTTTTCGCCTATGTCTCGTAGTTTCTCCATCATCCATGTTATTAGTTCTGCCTGTTTCCCGTGTATTCTGATATTCCCCGTACTGTGAATTGCTTGTTGATATGTTTAGTTGCTCTATGTTTGTTCTTTATATTTTCGTCGATTCTTGTAACGTTTATGCCTTAGGTCTTAACTCGTTTGTCTGTTTTCCCACTAGCTTTATATTAGTTGCATTTAATACCTGTCGTACCTGTTCTTACATGTCCTAAGTGGTCACGTTGTTCCCTGTCTTTTGTACTTGTGTTGGTATAATCCTGTCCTTAGAGTCTGATTTTTGACTATTCCTCTCCCCTTGATTTGTACTGAGCTGGGTTTATTATCAAATATTCAAATCTTGCGTTTGCGTCACTACCGCCTTGTCCGTCCGTTACAGTAGCAGATGTTATTCTTCAGTTGCTTCTAAGGCTTATCATGTTGAATGTGCTAATGAAACTTTTCAAATAGTATTACACTTTATTTGAATTAATAAAACTCTCACGCTACAGCCCCTGACCCCTCCCCTTCGGGTGTGTGTTTATGTCGTCTATGTCTAGACGTCTGCATCTGTGGATCTTCGTAGGCGTGGTTGTGTCTGAGTGTGTTCATCAGTCTCACCTGTGGCTCGTCTCGTGATCACTTGGGGCTTATGTGGTCTGTCTATTTCGCGCAGTGTCCCGTGCTCGCCTTTGTTTGAGTCAGTCCACGTCATATGTGTAAGTGTTATGCGTGCGCTGTCCGCGCTACTTTGTGTTGAAATAAAAGTGACGTTAGCCTGTACAAGGTCAGACTCGTGCCTCGTCCTTCCCTCAGCACTCAACGTTACAAAAACATCTATGTTAGGTTTTCAGTTCCAGCTCTCTGTCCTGTGTGTATAAGAGGGCCTTTGTTACAGCGCAAGGAAGTTCTGCCTGACCTTCTGCAGTATCACATGTCTCTTTCTGTGGCAAGTTAGTTGTTTTCATTGTCTCTGATCAACTTCACTAAGACTGTGTGTTTCTTGATCAAGGTGATAGAACTCTAATTTCCATACTTTTTGGGGCAGTCATGGCCTGGTGGTAGGGAACTGGTCTTGTGATCGGAGGGTCGTGGGTTCGATTCCCAGACCTGAGGCCATGACTGAGGTGCCCTTGAGCAAGGCACCTAACCCCAACTGCTCCCCGGGCGCAGGGCTAGGGCTGCCCACCGCTCTGGGCATGTGTGATCCACAGCCCCCTAGTAATCACCTAGTGTGTGTGTGTGTGTGTGTGGTCTAACTGCACAGATGGGTTAAAAGTGGAGGACAAGGATTGATTGCGGTGTAAAAATCACAATTGACAAAATATGGCATATTTACAATAACAAGCCTCATTTTTTGAAAATACCAAATTACTCACTGTTTGACAAACTTTTGCCATGTCTTCTCGTAAGTGGTGGGTCTGGGTCTGTCCTCTCCTGCAGCTGTCTGCTTCTCTCATCTAGAGGTCTGTCTTTCTCCTCTAGAAATCTGTCTTTCTCCTCAACCTGCTTGTCTTTCTCTTCAAGCTGTTTGTTCTTTTCTGCCAGTTCAGTTTTCTGTTGTTCCAGTAGGATCATCATCTCCTGGAGTTGGCTGCTCTTCTCCTGTAGTTCCTTTCCCAGTGTCTCCAGTTGGTTTTTACTGGTTTCCACCTCTTTGAGTATGTTCTTCGGTAATTGCAGGTTTCTGATCAGCTGTCTGTCTGTCTTTACTGCTGTAGCTGCAGTCTTCTCTCTGTTCTCTATCTCCAGTCTGAGGTTCTTCACCATGTTTCTCTTCTCCTCCTGCATCCTTTTCAGCTCCTGTTCTGCCTCCTTCATCTGCTGATCTTCTCTCTCCAGTTCTCTCTCCAGTTCTCTCCTCTTCTCATCATCTCTGTCCACTGATAATAACTTTTTCTCACATCTATATTTTAGTTTTTTATGCTTTTTAATCCTTTCTTTCAGTTCCTCCACTGGTTCTGCTGAGCTCCTCAGAGCTTCCACCACAGCCCTCACTTCGTCTCTCATCTCCTGCTCTTCTCTTTGTCTCATCTCCACTCTTTCTCTCACTATTCTTTCCTCCATCTCTCTCATCTTCACTCTGATCTGACTGATGCTCTCTCTCTCCTCTTGTGTAATTTCTTCTTCCTCTAATTCTCCTTTACTGGGTGTTTGTTTGTCTGTTTGCTCCAGTTCAGTCTTTAGCTGATCCTCCTGTGATTTCCATCCTTTCATTAAGGTCATTAAGTTCTTCAGAGCAGGTCCAGGAAACCTCCCCTCTTTAAACTCTGAAATAATGATACAGACATGGGAGATTTATTAAGATTATCAATTCATCAGTATGTTAAATTTTAAAACCTAAGTAAGTTAAGTCTTGCTGTAATAATCAACATATCAAATCAATAAACGACATTTAACTTTTAACTAAGAACAAAAACTATGCTTGTGAAAAGCCATTTTGTACAAACTACAATGTAATAATACAGTTTTAATACATCCTAACAGTCTTATTTAATACATCATAACTTATTCCTGTGCAGAAGATCTTTGTCATTACAAAAGAGAAAAACATCTGGAAAGACTGAATCTCAGAAACATCTGCATCTCCTGCTACTGAACAGGTCTCATCACTGTGAAGACTGTAAAACACTGGTGTCCAGGTATAGACCCTCCCATCCCTCACTCACTTGGGGATTATGTCTGGATTACCCAGATCAAGGCAAGAACCCTAATCCCCCTGTGAGTAAAGCTATGAGCACTGTTCCCTCCAGTAGCGGAGATGTGGACTCTCTGACTCTCTCTGAGGACCAACGCCAAGAACATTAGACTCCATGGACTTGTTCTTCTAAAATAACACTATTTCCAAGTGTAGATTTAAGTCTGTTGTTAGTATAACTGATTATATTAATGTGTGTGAGTACATGCTAATTTTTTCAGCATTTCTTACATTTTTCTGTTCACATTTTCCTGTTATTTTGCTTGGTGAGTTCAGTATACATATGGACAATGTAAATTACATTACTACTAAGGATTTTACATTGTGCTTGTACAGTTTTGGATTGCAACAATATAATTCGTTTTTTACGATTGCTGAAGTGCGTTTGTCCAATCTGTAGTCACATTTTCAAAACTCTAAACACAGTGAACACAACATCAGTCTTCAGTGGCTATACAATTAGTACAATTCATGTTGTTTTTGCACAAAATGCTGTCATTTTACATGTTTCTATAATGCTTACATTTTCTATACACACAAGGTTATCCTATAACAAAATTCTGGATCATTTTTTTCTTATTTACAATTGCTTGTACACAGCATGTCAAAAATGAAAACCTAAGGTTCAAAACCTTAAATATTGTATAAAATGCAAAGTTCTGCAAAAACAAAGGCAGCTGAAAAGCTATTACTGTAATACATATTTTTTGCACATATACACTGTAACAAATTGATGTAAATTTACAGGGAAAATCTGACAGTAAACTACTGTATACTTCATATACAGGAAGTTGCTGTGAACTGATAAGCATTGTGGGTATCTTTACTGTAATTGGAGCGCCCCCTTTTGAGCATTTCCTAATCACAGTAATTAACTGTAATTAGCAATGGCTGCTGGGAGATTAGAAAATCCTGAGTTTTTTCCCTATTTTTTTCTACTTGCTTGAGTATTTTAAGGGCAGTCATGGCCTGGTGGTTAGGGAACTGGTTTTGTGACCGGAGGGTCGTGGGTTCAATTCCTACACCTTGAGTGAGGTGCCCCTGAGCAAGGCCCTTAACCCGCAATTGCTCACTTGTATAAAAATGAGATAAAAATGTAAGTTGCTCTGGATAAGGGTGTCTGCCAAATGCCATAAATTTAAACCCAGCCATTGATGGTTAAGGGTCTTGCTCAGGGGCCCAGCAGTGGCAGCTTGGAGAAGGGGGGGATTTGAAGTCGGGACCTTTGGATCGCAACACCAATGTCTTAACCACTGAGCTACCGCTGCCCTTTGAATTGTTCTTTTTGTATACAGAGTTACAGTTACCTAGAAGACATTTATGCAATTAATACAGAATTAAGTGTTCTTCAGTAATATTATGAATAAACAAGAATTAGCTGTAACAGAAATTAACAGTAAATTGCTGTAGGTTTAAAAAATACAGTAATATTGTGTAGATTTTGTTTACAGTATTATGCTGTAATTGTAATTACAGTATCCGTACTGTAAAAATAGGGCATAATACTGGTGAAACTGCTGCCAGTTAATTACTGTAATTTTACATGAAAATTTTTTACAGTGTAGATAAATGAAATAAAATGAAGTACAGTAATGTACCGGGTCAGAGAGGAGCAAATATAACAATTTGTCCTGCAATCTCAAGTGCTGGTTTGGTCCTTCACAAATGCCAGATTGGTCCCTAACATTGACCTCCTTCTTTCGTTTTTGAATGAACTCTACCAACAACTGGTTCCAGAAGATGTGATGTGACAATGTAGCATTCTGTCATTCTCATGTCATCACAATATGATTAATAATAATAGATTATAGACCATCCAAGAGTGATGTCCCTTTTCCTCCCGCCCTACTCGCCTTTCCTCAACCCCACTAAGGAACTTTTTTCAGTCTGGAGGTGGAAGGTGTATGATCATTGGCCCAATTACCAAATGTCCCTCCCGGATGAAATAGATCCCGGCTGCAGAGACATTTTAGCTGAAGACTGTAACGCAGCTCGCGCTGCGGAGCGAGGAGGCGGACACAAATGCTGAGAAGAGTGAGATTTATTCAAGGGAATACCATCATCGTCGTCCGAAAACCAGTCCGGGTTCATAACGGGAGGGCAGTCAGAGAAATAGGCAAACACGGGCATGACGTAAACAGGGAAACACCGACAAGGCAGGGAGACACAGAGAACACGGGTAACAAGCGATCAGAATAAAGGACTGGAAAACACCACGAACAACCAAGATGACCAAACATCCAAAACAACCGACAAAGGACAAGGGAGACTCAGGGGCTATAAAACAAGAACTGATAACAAGGAACAGGTGACGGCAATGACACAGGGGCGTGGCAGACAATAGGGAATTATCAAAACAAATGAGCAGGGCGGGACAAACGGGCAAGGAACACAGACACGAGGGAATCCGGAGTGACAGCTAGGGGAGGGGGCGTGGCCATACGTGACAAAGACTGCCAGGGGTGTATACGGCATACCAAGCTTTTCTATCCCAGGTGCATGGCAAGGGCCAGCATCAGATATGATGTGGATGAAAACATGTGGTCAACTGCTGAAGACCATTTACATTACACCTAACAAGACTTTTCAGTTTTGTATCCTGTTTTTTTAACCTTGTGTGGCTTTTTTTGTATATGTGTATTTTTACACATATGGGACCATGGCTAATTATGTTTACAATTATGGTAATATTTGGATAATATAATGGATAATATATGGCCACAATTTACAGTAATGTCCCTAATACAGTAAAATAACCTTTACTGCAAAACTGTTACTGACTTTTTTGTCTAATCTACATTAATGTGCGTTCGCGTGAGTGTCACTCGCCAGTGTGTGTGGTCTTAAATGTGCGCTATCTGCGCGTTGAGTGTTTATCATTAAAGTAACTGCTGTGTCTTCGTGCCTCGTCCTGCGTTACAGTTACTGACTCCTTTTTTGTCTAATCTACATTCCATATAGTACCTAACAGTAAATATCACTCATTGTGTAGACAGTATGTTACCAAAAATGTACATTTGAAATAAAAAGTCCAAATGAAGCGGATTACAGTAAAAATGAACTGATTAAGGAAACAACAGATGTTACTGTAAAATGTCTGATGTTTGCTGGGAGAGAGTAAAATATTACATGTAATACTGTTTCTGTATTGCCATCAAATGTTAGTTTTTTGATAGTGGTTGTGCAGTGATTGACTATGTTCATCTCGAATAGAGAATATGTGCTAGTGTTTGAAAGAATGATTGGATACTGAACAAGGTTTGCTGTGTTTTAACAAAGTTGGTGTATAAAGAGAAAACTTTTGTTTGCGTTGTGAAATGCAGAGTTGGTAGTTAGTTAAGAAAATGCGCTTTTGATATTTTGACAGGATATTAACTATTTGACTATTTGTATTTGTGTTGCTGTGTTTAGAGTTTTGAAAATGTATCACAAGTATTGGGAAACGCATGTTAGCAGTTGTAAAAAAACTGTAATTTTCCAAAATGCTCTAATGGATATACTTTGGATTTGGTCTGCTGTTCTGGTGTAACTCCGCACAACTGCACTGCCACATCTTTCTGCTTGTTACGGTGACAGTCCCGGACCCTTCCCTGTGGGCGTGCCGCTACGTTGTCTGCGTGTCGTTATGTCCATGTATGTACTTCCGTGGGTGTGGGTTGTTCGTGAGCGTGTTTGTAGTCTCACCTGTGCCTTGTCTAGAGATCACGAGGGTCTGTGTTAATCACCTATTTAATGTGCGTTCGCGCAGTGTCTTGTGCTCGTCTTTGTCTAAAGTTTCGTGCCTGTGCGAGAGTGTCCGTGTATGCTTGCACTCCGCATGGAGCTTCAACGTGTTTTTTGTTTAATTAAATGTTCTCTGTTGCACCGATCTACGCTCGTCGTGCCTCCTCCTTCTTGCATAACACTGCTACTACTGATGATATGGTTCATCACTATAATACTGATGATTTCATGAATATAAATCATATATCAGTATATAATACTAATTTCATTCTTTACTTGACTCAATTGCTCCATTAAAAACCCACACTGTCTCATTCATTCAGCTCCTTGGTTGTCATCTCACCTAAGTCAGCGTAAAAACACAGGGTGCCAGCTGGAGCGTCTCTTTAGGGAAACAGGTCTTACAACACACAATGATTTATCTCTAGAATATTATCCCTAGAATCTCATCTATTCACCACATTACCCCCATATTATCTCTAGAACCTCATCTATTCACCACATTACCCCCATATTATCCATAGAACCTCATCTATTCACATTACCCCATATTATCTCTAGAACCTCATATATTCACCACATTACCCCATATTATCCCTAGAACCTCATCTATTCACCACATTGCCCCCATATTATCTCTAGAACCTCATCTATTCACCACATTACCCCCGTATGATCTGTAGAACCCCATCTATTTACTACATTACCCCTGT
The DNA here is from genome assembly GCF_052324685.1 of Brachyhypopomus gauderio. Lineage (NCBI taxonomy): Eukaryota > Metazoa > Chordata > Actinopteri > Gymnotiformes > Hypopomidae > Brachyhypopomus > Brachyhypopomus gauderio. The sequence continues at coordinate 1,348,997 of NC_135217.1, forward strand.
ATTATCTCTAGAACCACATCTATTCATCACATTACCCCTGTATTATCTCTAGAACCCCATCTATTCATCACATTACCCCTGTATTATCTCTAGAACCCCATCTATTTACCACATTACCCCTGTATTATCTCTAGAACCACATCTATTCATCACATTACCCCTGTATTATCTCTAGAACCCCATCTATTCATCACATTACCCCTGTATTATCTCTAGAACCCCATCTATTTACCACATTACCCCTGTATTATCTCTAGAACCCCATCTATTCATCACATTACCCCTGTATTATCTCTAGAACCCCATCTATTTACTACATTACCCCTGTATTATCTCTAGAACCACATCTATTCATCACATTACCCCTGTATTATCTCTAGAACCCCATCTATTTACCACATTACCCCTGTATTATCTCTAGAACCACATCTATTCATCACATTACCCCTGTATTATCTCTAGAACCCCATCTATTCATCACATTACCCCTGTATTATCTCTAGAACCCCATCTATTTACCACATTACCCCTGTATTATCTCTAGAACCCCATCTATTCATCACATTACCCCCTGTATTACACGTTTTCTCAGACCATTTGGTTCATTTCTCAGACCAGAATTGAAATTCTCAAAACTGTTCAATCTCCATATCTCCTTGTCTCCTTGTCATTTCTCATTGTGTTTAACATTTTACAAATGCTTTTGTACATTTTGCAAATGGACATGGACAATTGTCTGTTGTTTTTTACATTATCAATTGCTTATGTCATGTTTATCAAATTGTGCTGTACGGATTGTCTGTTGATGTCACGGTACGGCGGGCCCACTACTGGTTGCCTCTGTCTACAGCGGCAGTTGTCGTTGTTGTTGTTGTGTTGTGTTCGTCCCTCAGGTGGGCGGAGCCCGCGATCCATCTCACCTGAGGGTCATTTGTTTATCTATATATGTCTTGTCTTTGTAACAGTTGACCGCTGGTCATTGAGAACATTAGAGAACATTAACCGTCAGTGCGCATTGCGCGTATCGAACTGTCAGACAGGCACTGTGCAAAATGTCAAAAATATTTTAAATAAAATATGCCTGCCTGAAAATATTTAAAAATTGCCACACAACAGCAAAAAAATATAAGGAAAGGTTCAAGTAACGGGGTTTAAAAGCAAACAACAAAAATGTTTATAGGACTACTTGCCAAGACACACAGCGACGAGACGAGACGAGACGACCGAAACGACAAACGGCTGAACTGTTTTTTTTTGCCTTACCCATTTTAAATGATATGCCATGTTGGTTGTTGTCGTGCAAAATGAAAGACGTTGATGACATAACTTGCACTTTACTTTGTTTGATTCATCTTTATCTTTTTCAAAATACTTTTGAAGTTTTTTAGTAGCCATTATAATCTCTGCAGATGCTGCGTATTCTGTAGCATGTTCAGCTCCGCTCGTTTGGATTGTGCAACAGCAGGGTGTGATTTATTAATGTGTAGTAAGGAATATGCCTATTGTTAATGCGCAAAAATCATTTTAAAATATTTATTAACAGAAATTAGGATGATTTTATTTGACAAAGGCTATATATAACGAAAACAAAGACATTTAATGTAACAACTAATGCTTAGCTGCATCCTTGGGCACCCCCATGCAGTTAGAATGGTACATTCGACTATGACGTTCATAGTCGACTAGGGGGTATAGTCGACTATAGTCGAATCAGCGACTATTGCAGGTCACCCCTACTAATTTGAATTAAAAAAATAAAAAATTTTTTTGCAGGTGAACATTCAGTTACAGTAAGAAAGGAAATTTGTGAAGGCTTAGAACAACCATTGGTCCAATTGTGCCAATTGTGCGATAGGTATGGTGGGGAGTGCCTGCATGGGTGAGATGTGCACATGGCACAAGGTGTGCGGGTGTATATGCGTGTGGAGATGTATATATGGTATGAATGTGTGTGGGTGTACATATGGGATGAATGTGTGTGGAGATGTATTATGGTATGAATGTGTGTGGGTGTACATATGGGAGGAATGTGTGTGGAGATGTATATATGGGATGAATGTGTGTGGGTGTACATATGGGAGGAATGTGTGTGGAGATGTATATATGGTATGAACGTGTGTGGGGGTATACGTGTGTGAGAGTATGTGTTTAGGATGCCTACTCTCGGCGGTGGGGGTGGTGAGGGCCGGGATTGGATATGGTGACGGGGTGGGATGTCCCCCCCAGTCTCCCCGGGTTGGCCGCTCCCTGCCTCCGGTTGGGGCGGCGAAGCTCGGTGCCTAATGAGCCAGCTAGCAAGCAGGCTCTCCTATTCCAGAGGACCATTTCCTCTGGACCTACGCATTTCCACCCCCCCCCCCCCCCCCACACACACACACACACACACACACAGTCCTTTTACATTTAGGATCCTGGGGGGCAGGCATGTTACCCAGAGGTTGACGAGGTGGGCCTGCTGCCAAGGTTCACCCGTCTCCTCACCACTGTCTGTCCCTCAGTTTTTACTGCACTTTAGACATTGAGGGCCTTTGAGGGGACGGTGTGGACACGCATTGTCCAGTGGCCTGGGCCCTTGCCCACGTTTGTCCCAGCACCTGTCCCCTCAATTTTAACTGCACCATAGTATCACACACTACCACACATGCATATACACCAACATCTACACACAACACAGCACTGGGGGTGGAGGGGTGGGAAGGCCTTCCTTCACCCGTTTCCTGCTCCCTGCCGGGGGCAGGGGGTGGGTCGCTGGCGTGGGGCGGGGCTGGTGGCGTCCTGGGGCTGCTGCCGGTCCTTGCTGGCCATTTGCCCCCGCCGCAGAGAGTGTGTTAGTTTGGATGAATGTGTGTTTTTGTCCTTGTCTCTGTTGGTATAGGTAGATGAGTACGTGTTGGGTGGGGGGATATGGGGACGTGTGTATATATTGGGGTGAATGTGTGAGTACATATGTGGGGGTATATATGTCCGCAAAAGTGCATATGGGTGTGGGTGAATGTGTGTGGGAATGTATGTTGAGGTGAATGTACATGTGTGTGTAGGTGTAGATATGTGAGGGTCTACATATGAGGGTGAGTTTGGGGGTGTATGTGTGTATACGTATGTGTATAAGGATGGGTGTAGATGTATACATGGTAAGGGTGTATATAAGGGGTAGTGTGCAGGTACATAGGGGGGTATATATGGGGGTGAATGTAAGCAAGAGTGTATGTGTGGGGCCGGTTGGTTTTGGGTCTGGAGCTTATTGTGCCCGGTCCTCTCCCGGCTGCTCCCCTGTGATTACTGCTCTACTCCAGAGGAGGGGTGCCTTGGGGTTCCGGGGCCTGGATTGGTGCTCCGGCGTGGGGGCGGTTGTGGTCCGGGGTGGCGCGGGACTCCTCGGCGGGAAGGGGGCCCTGCCGGGTGGGGGGTGGTTCCCGGGGGCGCGTGGCGCTGGGGCTTTGCTACTGGCCCATGGCGGGGGGGGCTCTGTTTCCTCTGGTTCCCCTAGACCTACACTCCTTGGCTGGGGGGGCGCTGTCCGGGGTCTCCCTTTCCCGGGCTGGGGCGGGCGTGCGGGGGTCACTGGGAAGTGCGGCCCTGGGACTCCACAGCTCCTGGGGGGGCCGTGGGCGGGTGGGATTCCCGGGCCTTTCTCTGCCTACCTCTGGCCTCTGGGGGGAAGTTGTCGCAGCTCTCTACCCTCGCTGGCAAGTACATTCTGTACATTTATCCTATGTTGCACTTTTGTGTTGCACATAAACACACATTCATACATACATATACATCAGTCATTTGTGCTGTATGTCTTGGGTACACTTTCTGCTTTACTTTGCAGTGGTCATTTGAGCTGGTTGGTTTTTTTTTATATATATATGCGTGTGTATATATATGTATATATTTGTATATATGTATGTATGTTTTTTTCCTTCCCCGCCCCTCTGTCTTTTCTCTTTTTCTCTCTCTCCCTTCTTTTCTTTCTATATTCTATCCTCTCATGGTCCACCTAACCCCAATAATTGTCATCACTTTATTATACAGAATTGTTATTATTTGATCTATTATTTGATATTAAAACAAAGTTGTCCTCCAAAGATGGGGGGGTGGAGGTGGGCCCAAAAAAAAAAAAAAAAAAGAACAACCAATGGTCTCAACCATAGGTCAGAGGTGCGTCTCATGAACCTTTACTGTAATTGGCAAACATTTATAGACGCTAAACACTGCAGTTGTTACACGTTGGTATGCAAACACACAACGCGTGAAATGTTGAACCGGGAAAAAACCAAATGCCAATCACAAAATAAAGCAGTGAACTGAGACCTCTGCCAAAAGGAATGCGGGAAAAGTGCAAAAGAAAACCTCAGTGAAAGTACTTGGAAACGACTGAATAAGGTAAATATAACAACAATGAGCGACAAGAGGCTGACTGAATGCGCATAGTGATGGCAACAAACAACTCAGCAACGAGACTCTGCAGCCATCCTCCTAAAATAGAGAGGAGAAAGGCTGCAGGTTTTCGCTGATTACTTATTTGAGAACGCGTACGCGAAATAATGCTAGTCTGCACGCGAGTGCTGGTCCACGAACGAGTGTTGGCTCGGCAGCGAGCACTGGCTCGCGAGTCCCCTCCTGTGGCAACAGGAGGAGCGACTCTGCGGTCAGCCCTAACAACAGTATCACAAAGTCTCATAATGGAAAGATAAGGCCATGTACAGAGTGAACAGCCAAGAAGAGGAGTAAGACTGTGGGGTGTAGAGGGATAAGTCTGTGTGGTGTACAGGGGTAAGACTGTGGTGTAGAGGGGTAAAGACTGTGGTATAAGGCTGAGGGGACAAAACTGTGAAATAAGGGCAACAATTGTAGACCATGTTTTACGTCATGGTCTTACAATGGCTGAAGCTGGTCACTGGGTGCAGCTGAATATTAGAAGAACAACTGTGTTTCAACATTTCATAGAGAAAATGTATGTAAATTCAGAAATGTGCTCTCTGCTGTAATGCACATTGACAAATTCTGACGTTATTCAATTTTTAGTTTTGAATTTTTGCATTCTTATACCATATAGCTTATAGGGGGCTGAGGTTCCATTTTCACACCTCAACAAGAGAAGGCTGTATGTGCTCAGGTTGTTTTGAATGTGTAAAGTTATTAATTAAGTTATTAGTTAAGTTCTTAATTTTGCAGTTTTTCCAGTCAGTTGTCTGTCTTTTCTGAATTTAAATCAGTTTGTTTTTGTCAACAAATTGCAGTGTAAACAATACAGTCAAACAATATTGCTGTACAATATTGATTCCAGTCCAATTTCTTGCTATCAGTCTTCCACATATAATCATGTGTAACTTTGTGTTCCGTGTAAGTTTGTATGTGTGTAACATGTATTTGATATACTACAGAATGTGCAGCGTTCTTGAAATCAAAAGCTTAGCTAGTTTCCATCAGAATATACAGTCTGCACTGACTGTGACTTACAGTTGCACTGACAACATGACTAAGTATTTTGACTGCCTTGTTCATAGGCAATGGCACACAGACTAGATATTCTGATGGCACTGACAAATTGACTGACCTAAATATTTGCTTTTGAGGCAAATACAAAGAATTTTGAGTGAAGTGTGTGCTTTTGCAAGTATTTCATTGAGTTTTGCTGTGGGCACTATTTTGAGAAATGCACTTGTGATGCCAATAAGCCTTTTTCACGCAAGGAGGAGGGGTCAAGTTTCGGGCGAGGTGATGTGTAAACCTATTTCCGGTTTGCAGCACCGCTACGAGAATGGATGCGTTTTATTACTCTGCATCTTTGGCTGACCTTCCGCGCTTTAGGCAGGACGATGTTGCCAGAACCGTCGAGGAGCTATCGAGGACCAAACGAGCAAAACTCGATAAAGGATACAAGTTTTTTTCAAGCGGTTTATTTTTGATTATGAAGGTAAATGGATCCAGTTCTGTAGTTTAGTTTAGCCAAGTTAACTAGCTAGCATGCCTAGCTAGCGTCTTAGCTCCGTGCTCACTCAACATTCTATCATTTATGCCTTCATCAAACTGTTTATCTTATTTTTAAATAAAGCATGTGTTTTATTGTACTATTATAAGTGCCTGCATTATTGTGTCTTATGATTTTGTGTGTTCAGTGTCCAATGTTGTAGATAAGGAGATCCGTGTAAAGGCTCGGTGCTACCGGTCCTTAAAAAAAAGTGAGGAACCACACAAGCTAGAGGTCAAAGCTCACGGTTTTTTATTTGTTTCAAGCCTTTTCAAGCACTTTAATCTAAATTCCAGCACTTTTCAAACCTGAAACAAAGCAACATTAAAACTGGTCAGGTAAATGTTTCTTCTCCTGTTGTTGATGGGTGTTTCTTTACACTACCACATATCGTTTCGGACAAGCGGTTCGAGCAAGGTGTGCGAACTCGCACGCGCTACGGTCACTCGCGAAAGTATAAACCTAACTTAACACAACAAATCTGACCAAACACCTGAAGGCACACATATTTGTACAAAACATTCCAAGAGGTTGGTGATTATTCCCATTTCTAGTATTATAGCATACAAAATTATGTGTCCGATTATGGTATCCTAGCATAGTGTGTGTGTGTGTGTGTGTGTGTGTGTGCTCTAGACCCAAAGCCCAGACAGACTTGATTTGCACGGAAAGCCTCTAGGCGGAATTTCACTCTGCTGTACACAGACTGCCTCGCTGGCCGAGTCCAGCTGAAACGACGCGGTATAGCACCTTTCTTCAGCCACGTTTTACCCTTTGCCATAACGTAGATGTCTTGCAGCTCAAAATGTGCGCTACACACGTGCGTGCTGTTCCTAATAACCTGGAAATTCGGCCCCTCACTCCTTCTAATGGCTATCAACCACTTCTTTCTGAGTTCCTCGTCAGCTGGGAACGAGTGGAAACTCAAATAAGGCTGTTTTTGTTTGGAATTAGAGCAGAGCGGTATGCTGCAAAAACACTTGCTAGTCACTTGCGCCATGGCAGAAGTACAAACGCTCCAAACGGAAATGATTTTACACAGAACTGTCTAGACCGGAAATGTCGACCCCGGAAGCGAGAGAAAGGCCAATGTAAACCATGATGTGAGAAATGTACCAAATTGACTGAGAAAAACTGTATCTATATCTATAAATCCTATAAGCACTCAAAACCACACGATAACTACAGCTGCTAACTACAGTGGTTATAACAACAATATAAACTGCAGTGTTTATAACCACAGTTTAAACTACATTAGTTATAACTACACTATTATGAGTATAAGAGTAGTTATATGAGTAAAATCACATTGCACAAAAGTTCTTATTTTCCTCCTCACCAGTCAGCAGAGCAGACTCCTCCATTTTCATTCTCTCCTCTTCTGTCCATCTTCTGTCTCCCTGTGTAAGTGAATTAAACAGAGTGAAAGGTCCATGATGTCATACTGTGTGTTATATGAAGGACCATTTTTGAGAGCTGATATTATTAAGTGTGGAGACCCTGCTGACTGTAGCTGTTGTAAACTGATACAGTGAGTCCCCGCTTAACGACGGGGTTAGAGACTGAAAAGTCTGTATTTGTTTTCGTCGTTATGTGTAACCTCTTGATTTAGATACGCTTTGATTGTAAATACAGTTCTCGTGCGTGCCTACAGCGTGAGAAAGAGCGATCGCGTTGCCGAGATGGGCTGCGGTGGAGGCTGCGCTACCTCAGCTTATCGTACACAACACTACACAACACTCCACTACACTCCACAACAACACTCCACTACACTCCACAACAACACTCCACTGTGCTGCCACTGCTCCTCCGCGCACCGCTCGAAAAAAAAAAAAGTCGGTCGTAACTCCGGTCCGTCATTAACCAGACGCGTTGTTAAGCGGGGACTCACCGTACTGTGTTTGGTAGCACACAATCAGAATACAGTCAGCTGAGAAACACAGTAAAAGTACAGACTGATCAGATTTACAGTGAGTGATATTAAACCTGAAATAAATCACACAGCTCTGTGGTAATGTGGGTGTATTAAACCTGTGATAAATCACACAGCTCTGTGGTAATGTGGGTGTATTAAACCTGTAATAAATCACACAGCTCTGTGGTAATATGGGTGTATTAAACCTGTAATAAATCACACAGCTCTGTGGTAATATGGGTGTATTAAACCTGTAATAAATCACACAGCTCTGTGGTGATATGGGTGTATTAAACCTGTGATAAATCACACAGCTCTGTGGTAGTGTGGGTGTAATAAACATGTAATAAATCACACAGCTCTGTGGTAATGTGGGTATATTAAACCTGTAACAAATCACAAAGTACAGACTGATCAGATTTACAGTGAGTGATATTAAACCTGAAATAAATCACACAGCTCTGTGGTAATGTGGGTGTATTAAACCTGTGATAAATCACACAGCTCTGTGGTAATGTGGGTGTATTAAACCTGTAATAAATCACACAGCTCTGTGGTGATATGGGTGTATTAAACCTGTGATAAATCACACAGCTCTGTGGTAGTGTGGGTGTAATAAACATGTAATAAATCACACAGCTCTGTGGTAATGTGGGTATATTAAACCTGTAATAAATCACACAGCTCTGTGGTAATATGGGTGTATTAAACCTGTAATAAATCACACAGCTCTGTGGTGATATGGGTGTATTAAACCTGTGATAAATCACACAGCTCTGTGGTAGTGTGGGTGTAATAAACCTGTAATAAATCACACAGCTCTGTGGTAATGTGGGTGTATTAAACCTGTGATAAATCACACAGCTCTGTGGTAATGTGGGTGTATTAAACCTGTAATAAATCATACAGCTCTGTGGTAATATGGGTGTATTAAACCTGTAATAAATCACACAGCTCTGTGGTAATGTGGGTATATTAAACCTGTAATAAATCACACAGCTCTGTGGTAATATGGGTGTATTAAACCTGTAATAAATCACACAGCTCTGTGGTGATATGGGTGTATTAAACCTGTGATAAATCACACAGCTCTGTGGTAGTGTGGGTGTAATAAACCTGTAATAAATCACACAGCTCTGTGGTAATGTGGGTATATTAAACCTGAGATAAATCACACAGCTCTGTGGTAATGTGGGTGGATTAAACCTGTAATAAATCACACAGCTCTGTGGTAATGTGGGTGTATTAAACCTGTAATAAATCACACAGCTCTGTGGTAATATGGGGGTATTAAACCTGTGGTAAATCACACAGCTCTGTGGTAATGTGGATGTATTAAACTTGTAATAAATCACACAGCTTTGTGGCAATGTGGGTGTATTAAACCTGTGATAAGTCACACAGGTAATATGGGTGTATAAACCAGGTGTAAATAAACAGATTAAATCATCCTCCTGTGTGTTACTCTGGTTTGTACTGTGTGTGTGAGACTGTAGTTTCTGAGTGTAGGTCCATGACACTCTGGTGTGTGAGTTGAGCTGTTTCCCTGATAAACTGAACCTCTAACAGAATAAAGGACTGATGGAGGCAGCCAGGGATGGAGTTTCTGCAGGGGCAGAGGGGGCAGTTGTGTCCAGACTGGGGGGTAAAGAGGCTCCTACTGTTACCCCATCATTCCTACTGCTGTAACTGTTATAATGGGCCTGTATGTACAATGGGAACAGCTTCACTGACACACCCAGACTGTGTGGTAGTCATGGTAACTACAATCTTCTGCCATCAGGGCAGAGGGACGTGAACTAAAAGCCTCGTGGTCAGACAGCAGCTCATGATCTCCAGCAGCTGCAGTAGAGCTGAAGGGACATTAGTGAGATCAGAGAGAGAAAGGAGAGAGTTCAGGAGTGTGGTCCTGTTTACCAGTAACACCACAACACTCACCAACACCACCCACATGAAAGAGGAAATGATGTCACATCCTGATCTATTTATACAACCTTCTGCATTTCATTCACTACAGAATGATGCTTTTGTACATTTACATTTTTGAAGGCAGGGCCAGATGCAGATGCAGCAACACAAAATGTTCATTCAAATATGTAAAACACACACACACACGCACACCCTTGCACACACGCTAGATCACTCACATGTCCCTCCCTCCCCCACCTGACCAGGGCTTACCTGATAGATGATGACTTCATGGAGAGCAGGTTAAATGTAATAAAAATAATTAAAGTACATAATGAGGGAAAAGCTCAGGTTGAATAACATGTACATGATCTTTAACTCATAAACTAAACTTTTAACTCATAATCATAAAATCATGTCCAGTATACAAATTACAGTGGTCTCTACATTAAACACCGCAGAATATACCACAAAACACCACAGAACGTCACTGATCATCACAGAACACCACAGAAGACCAAAAACACCACAGAACATCACAGAACATCTCAGAACGCAACAGAATGTTACAGAACACCACAACACATCACAGAACATCACAGAACACTATAGAACATCACAGAATGTCACAGAATACCACAAAACACCACAAAACATACCACAGAACATACCACAGAACACCACAGAACGTCACAGACCATCACAGAACACCACAAAACACCACAGAACACCACAAAACACTACAGAATGTCACAGAACACCACAAAACACCACAGAACATCCGAGAACACAACAGAATGTCACAGAACACCACAAAGCATCGCAGAACATCACAGAACGTCACAGAACACCACATAACATCACAAAACACCACAGAACACCACAAAACACACCACAGATCACCACAGTCCTGCAGTGACCCCAGTCCTGCTTCTCTCATACTCACCAATCCGTCTGCTCTCCTGTGCTTCCCGGTCCCACTGTAAAAGTGAATAACAGTGTGAGATTTTTGTGAGGTGTATTAACAGTCTCATATGATGTTATGCATGGTACCATGGTAAAATTATTAAAATTATCCAATCTGTAGTCACATTTTCAAAACTCTAAACACAGTAAACACAACATCAGTATTCAGTACATCAGTATTGTACAATTAGTACAATTCATGTTATTTTTGCACAACATGCAGTCATTTTACGTGCTTCTATATTGCTTAATATGTTTTTTATACACACAAGGTTATCCAATAACAAAATTATGGATAATTTTTGTCTTATTTACAATTGCTTGCACACAGCATGTCAAAAATGAAAACCTAAGGTTCAAAACCTTAAATATTGTATAAAATGCAAAGTTCTGCAAAAACAAAGACAGCTGAAAAGCTATTACTGTTGTGACGATGGGGTCGTGGTGAAGGATGAGACACGAATCCCTCTTGTGGCGACAGACGTCACTTTTATTTATAACGATTATTGCGCAATAGCGCACGATAAACAGTCATACAAGCAGCACAACGTGCAGACATAGACAACGACGAGCACAGGACACTGCGCGAGCGCACATTAAATAGACAAACCACATTAACCCCAGGTGATTACGAGACGATTCACAGGTGAGACGGATTATCACATGACATAGCCATCACCACGAGATATCCACAGACGCAGACGATGCACGTAGACTACGTAAACACACGCCCAAAAGGGAGGGGCCGGGGTCCTCAACGTGACAGACGCCCCCTCCAAGGGCACTACCCGTCCCGGGGTGCCAACAGGACCGAGTGCCCCGAACCCACGACGATGGGCGGATCCGACGCGCTCAGTCCTGCGTCTGGGAGGTGACTGCCCTTGGTGAAGCGTCCGCCACGGACCGCCTAGAACACCCTCCCTGGGAAGACGGGGGAAAAGACGGAAGACACATTAAACGGAACAAACACACAAACAGGCACGCTCACACACAGTGGCACAAGAGGGAAAAACGGGTTTGGCACACAAAGGGGAAGACTGACAAACACGGGAACACACACACACGACATGGGCGCCAGGCTTCGCGCCAGGAGGAGAGCGAGCAGGGGAGAGAGGTCCGGAGCTGCTGGGGCTGCAGGCGCTGCGGTAGGCGGTGCTCCTCCTGCCTTTGCTGCGGGCTCTCCGCCAGGTGCAGCGCGGCGGGCTGACGTGCCAGGGGCAGCGCGGCGGGCTGACGTGCCAGGGGCAGCGCGGCGGGCTGACGTGCCAGGGGCAGCGCGGCGGGCTGACGTGCCAGAGGCAGCGCGGCGGGCTGACGTGCCAGGGGCAGCGCGGCGGGCTGACGTGCCAGGGGCAGCGCGGCGGGCGGACGTGCCAGGTGCAACGCCGCGGGCGGACGTGCCAGGTGCAACGCCGCGGGCGGACGTGTCCGAGGCAGCGTAGCTGGCGGGCTTGCCAGGCGCAGCGTGAGGGAGCTCCTCCTCATAGTCCATCAGCTCCTCCTCGCCCTCCAGGACCCCTTCCATAGACTTGGCCGGGCTCTCACCCCGGGAATAGTCCATGGGGCTGGCCCTGGAAGGTCCGGAGGACGTGGTCTCCCCAGGAGTGCCCCCTCCCTTCACAGTTCCCACGGAACACTCGGAGGGAGGCGGACTGCCCTCCTCCTCTGAATAGAGGTCGCTGTCCGAGCCCTCCTCCTCCTCACCGTCTCCAGCGGGGTAGGCGGAGTACCCGCCGTCGGAGCACTCCTCCCCCTCCTCGACGGTGGGAGAGGACTCCACGGGCGGAGGGAGATATTCTTCCTCTGACTCCTCCTCCTCCTCACCGTAGTCTTCCACCGACGGGGGGTAGGATTCCTCCCCCTCCCCACCATAGTCAACGGTGGAGGCATCATACAGGGATGGAGGGTAGGCCTCTTCCGCCTCCTCTTGCTCCTCCTCTTCCTCACTGTCGTCGTTCACCGACGGGGGGTAGGATTCCTCCCCCTCCCCGCCATAGTCAACGGTGGAAGCATCATACAGAGAGGGAGGGTAGGCCTCTTCCGCTTCCTCTTGCTCCTCCTCGGAGTCCACCTCCCCAAACTCGCTCTCTGGGGTGGACTCGGTAGCACCGAAGGTGCAGGAGCCCACCCTCAGAGGCGAGAGGACGCGGGATGGAGGGGAGTGTCGCTCCCTCCAAATTCGTACCGCGCCCTGGCGGAGGGACTCTGCCAGCTCGGGTTCCCTCTCTTCTAGCCGCCGGGCTGAGGCCAGCTGGAAGGCGCACACCGGGTCCTCCTCCAGTTGCGCCAGCGTCGGCGGGTTCTCCTCTACGAGCACGCCCTCTGGTGGCGACGCCTCGTGGAGCTCGGGGTTACTCACCCGTATGGGTGATCCTTCCCGGGAAGGAGCCGGGTGCCTCTCCTCCCACACCTGTGCCGCTGTCCGGCGGTATTCTTCCGCCAGCTCGGGTATGGATGTCTCCCGAGCCGCGCACAGCAGGTACGCGCACTCGGGGTCCTGCATGAGCTGTGCCCGAGTCGGCTGGGCTTTGCGGCGCGGGGGAGAGGAAGAAGAGCGGTGGTGCCGCTTGCTGGGGCGATCCGCCTTCTTATGCCGGGTGGCGTAGCCTGGCATGTTGGTGTCTCTTCGCGGCTCGTCGTTCTGTGACGATGGGGTCGTGGTGAAGGATGAGACACGAATCCCTCTTGTGGCGACAGACGTCACTTTTATTTATAACGATTATTGCGCAATAGCGCACGATAAACAGTCATACAAGCAGCACAACGTGCAGACATAGACAACGACGAGCACAGGACACTGCGCGAGCGCACATTAAATAGACAAACCACATTAACCCCAGGTGATTACGAGACGATTCACAGGTGAGACGGATTATCACATGACATAGCCATCACCACGAGATATCCACAGACGCAGACGATGCACGTAGACTACGTAAACACACGCCCAAAAGGGAGGGGCCGGGGTCCTCAACGTGACAACTGTAATACACATTTCTTGCACATATAGATCAATGAAATAAAATGAAGTACAGTAATGTACCGGGTCAGAGAGAAGCAAATATAATAATTTGAAAGAATGATTAGATACTGAACCAGGTTTGCTGTGTTTTAACAAAGTTGGTGTATAAAGAGAAAACTTTGTTGGTTGGTATTTGAATGCGTTTTTGAACAGGATATTAACTATTTGGCTATTTGTATGAGGTAAATGTGTTGCTGTGTTTAGAGTTTTGAAAATGTATCTCAAGTATAGGGAAACGCATGTTAGCAGTCATAAAAAACTAATATTCTTCAAATTCCTATTTTTCAGTTCATAATTTACAGAGTTGTAGAGTTAGTGTGGGATATTCAGAAATGTTTATAAAAACAAAAAATTTAAAAAACATTAAAAGTAAACAAGACACACACACACCCACTCCGCCCTTTGTGTCAGTGTGCTGCAGTAGCACATGGAGTTTGGTTTATGATGTGCTGTCACTTTTGTTGTTACATATGAACCAAAGTTCTAGGTTAAACCATGTTGGATTTCATTACTTATAAGGAAACTTACCTCACTTCAAATGTTCCGGATGTCAACTGCATATTGTTCATGACTGTTCAGACTGTTTGTGTAAGGATGTGTGTTGTAATAAAGACTGTATATAGTGTCTGAGTCTATCATAGACTGTGAGAATAACCGCTAAAGTGGTTAGAACGCTGGGTTGGAGTCTCAGGCACAGCCCTTTCATGGTTTTACTCTTACTTAACAAATCGCTATCAGTTTGTAGAGCTCAATAATATTCCATCCAAATGTACAAAAGTTAATATGGGGTCCCGCAAGGCTCCATTTTAGGACCACTATTATTTACATTATATATGCTACCATTGGGCACAGTTATAAACAAACATGGTGTCAATTTTCACTGCTATGCAGATGACACTCAACTTTACATCAGCCAAACCTGATGACAAACTCAGTTTAGGAAAAATTGAGGTCTGTGTAGGAGATGGATGCCTCTAAACTTCCTCCTTAAAAAAATCTGTGCCATTTTGAATAATCAATATGCCACTTATATGTCACTATAATTCAAATATTATGTTTGTGACTTCTGACTTCTTCTCACTTTGTGACTTCTTGCAAGAAAGCTTGCAGTCTCTTGTGGCAGGCAGCCAAAGGTGTGTATTGAAGCAGCAACCACCTAAACCAGAGACACGCCTCATTTACATAACACTGGAGGTAAGAAGGGCTTATCACACCTGCCAACCCTAGCCTTCTGGCTAAGCTCTGGCACGTGGCAGGGATGAGAGCCTTTTGGCTAAGGTAGGGCCACCCCAGTGTTAATGAGGACAAAACAGAAGTTCTCCTCCTGGGCCCTAAGGCCTCAAAACAGAAAATTCCAGATCTAATGCTTAATCTCACAGACTATCCCATTACACCTGGCACAGTAGCCAAAAACCTAGGCGTCATACTCGACTCCGACCTATCATTTGATAAATACATAGATAATACTACTAGGATAGCTTTTCTACATCTCCGCAACATTGCCAAGTTAAGAAATGCATTATCACAGGATGATGCAGAAAAATTGGTGCACGCCTTTGTTAGCTCCAGATTAGATTACTGTATGTGACGGGCAGGGTGAGTGAAATTAAATGGAAGGGATCACGCCAAGTCTCAGGGAAATAGGATGGTTTAATATGTAAAGTGCGCAAACCAAAACCCGTGAACTGATCCGAATTAAGGATATAATAACCAGCGGTCAACTGGTACAAAGACAAGACATATATAGACGAACAAACGACCCTCAGGTGAGACGGATCGCGGGCTTCGCCCACCTGAGGGATGAACACAATGCCACACCCACAGGACAAGCTGCTGCTGTAGACGGGGGCGACCAGTAGGGGGCCGCCGTACCGTGACACTGTAACTCACTACTGTCAGGATGTTCAAATAGGAATCTAAATAAACTTCAAATAGTTCAAAATGCCGCAGCCAGAGTTCTGACCAGAACTAGAAAATTTCAGCATATTAGACCAGTCCTATCAGTCCTGCATTGGCTCCCAGTTAAAATCCGTATTGATTTAAAAATTATTTTATTAACTTATAAAGCACTGCACGGGCTTGCTCCTGAATACCTCCAGGAACTTATTTACTACTATGAACCCCACGTCCACTAAGTTCACAGGGTGCTGGTCTTTTATTAGTTCAAAAAATTAATAAGGTAACAGAAGGGAGAAGAGCCTTTTCTTGTAAGGCCCCCCAGCTTTGGAACAACCTTCCAAAATGCATCCGGGACTCTGACACAGTCACAATCTTTAAGTCTAGGTTGAAAATCCACTTATTTAGTTTAGCGTTTGATAATAAACATCCCCCCTTAGATAAAGGTACAGATCCAGGGGTTCATAGACGAAGGGTTTTATGGTAGACTGGGGCACTGGTGCTGTCATCCTGTCACTGCTCGTGGTCACTCAAGTTTGTTGACAGGTGCAGTGGATGGATGCCATTGTCTCAGAATGCCCCCAAGCCTATGATACCTTCTGGTTCTGCCTTTTTTAGCTAGGCTGTAATAATTTAACTTAATGCCGGAGTTGCTGCCACACTCCAGAAATGTTTATGATTTCATCTGTCCTGTATATGTCCTCATACAGAGCTAATGAAGGCCATTATACAGGCCAAAGGACGGAAACTAGAGTGGCTCTATAAGAAAACCGGACTTTCTGCTCATAAGGAAATGTATAAAAATCATATCTTACAATGTAAGGAAAGCATTATTTATACTAAAACAAATCATTATACTGATATAATCTGCTCTAATGAAGGAAATGCCAAGTCACTTTTCTCATTATATAAAAATATTACCCAAGCCCTGGACTCTATCCCATCTCACCTGTACTCTACTGATTTCTGTAACTCACTCATGTCATTCTTCACTGATAAAATCCGTACAATCCACCACTCTCTTAGTTTACAATCCATTCCCAGTTTTCTCCCTGACTTTTCTCCTCCTGCTCATCCTTGGTCTGCCTTTCATCTTCCTTCTGCCTCAGAAATCTCTGATATCATCCAGAAGCTGAAGCCATCCACCTGCAAACTAGACCCCCTCCCTTCAGTTCTAGTGAAAGCCTGTCAGCCTTCACTAGTCCCTATCATTACCAACATCACACACTCTTCCCTTACCACTGGGACTGTTCCTGCTCATTTTAAGACTGCTGTAATAACTCCAATTCTGAAAAAACTTGGCGCAGACTCCACTGATTTTAATAACCTACGGCCCATCTCTAATCTACCCTTCATATCCCTTCAATAATAACCTCTTTGAACTGTTCCAATCTGGATTTCGTCCACTACACAGCACGGAATCTGCCCTTATAAAAGTCACCAATGACGTCATTATGGTGGCAGATTCAGGATTACTCTCCATCCTTATCCTCCTTGACTTAAGTGCAGCATTCGATACCATCTGCCACACCACCCTCCTAAACAGACTATCTTCCATTGGTATCACTGAAACTCCCCTAAACTGGTTTAAATCATATCTCTCTTGCCACACTCAGTTCATTCATATCAATACATTTACTTCTCAACCTTTCCCTGTTACTTCAGGTGTGCCCCAGGGTTCTGTTTTGGGGCCCCTTCTTTTCATTATCTACCTCCTTCCTCTTGGCCATATCTTTCGTAAGCACAACATTAGTTTCCATTGTTATGCTGATGACACCCAGCTCTATTTTTCCTGTAAACCCACTCCCACTCTCCCACTCTCCACGCTTACTGATTGTTTGACGGAAATAAAATCCTGGTTCACTGCAAATCTGCTAAAATTAAACAGTGATAAAACCGAGGTTCTACTTGTTGACACTAAATCAACAATATGATTTAAACAATAAATTTTTTTTCTGTCTAATAAGGTGACGGGATGGTAGGTCACCAGGAAAGACATGGCTGTTTTCAAAATGATTATAGGTGGAAATTCAGTGGGGTCACATATTAAGAACTGGTGACCCCATGCCAAGGTACATCTGTCACATCTACCATGGAAACACATCACCCACTGTGACTCCACAATAACAGAAAACAGTGATGGCAAAAACGTTTTAGTAGACTATATTTAAACATTTTATTCAGAAGTGTATAATTACCATTCGGAATGAGGTCCAAATGACAGCAACTTACATAACTTACTTGTGAAAAGTTTGCTATTGTCAGGCGTATGTATTGGCTGACTTTACTCCTGTCGTCACGTGTAAAAATGTTGTAATGAAACATTCTTGTTAACAGACGACATAAAATGTAAATACACGCATCTCTCATATTTTGGCTCGTGGACAGCAGCAAAACGAGAAAAGAAAGCGCATCGGCGTAGCTTACGCAGCATTCGTAAAGCGCTCGTGCCTGTGAACTGAAACTGCGAAATAGCGCCCTTTGCGGTCACAAAATTCGACGGTCGCAGAATTCGGTGTAACACCTGTAAACTCTCGCGCTGACTTTTTTTGCCAAATGCATTATGCAGGCAGCAGGAGCATGGTGTGTTAATGTGATTAGCCAGACCAGTGTCAATCAGCCTGCCTCCATCTGAATCGGCCTACTTGTTTTATGGGCCGGTCAGACCAATATATAAATAGATTAAAAAGTGTCAGGACTGTCGGCCCAAATAGCACGTCGGCCCACCGGGAAAATGCCCGGTATGACCGATGGCCAGTCCGTCCCTGTTAGCAATACATAAACGCATATTTAGAATGGACAGGTTAAGTCAGTGGTTCCCAAAGTGGGGGGCATGCCCCCTAGGTGGGGCGCGGAGCTATTGCAGGGGGGGCGCGGAGCTTGGAAGTAAAACGTGCACGTGTCAATATTAGGGATGCACCGATTCCGATATTAATATCTGAAAAAATTCTAGATCGGGTATCGGTGACAATGTGACCGATCCATAAAAACAGATCTATTCAGTCTAATTCTATGCTTGTAATGATTTTCGGAGTTAGTTCAACATTAAATATCCACTCCGACACGGACAGAAAACTTGGACAGTTAACAGGCGAGTGAAACACGAAGCACACAGAGGAGAGGTGAATCAGTGACTCGTACTCGCACTGGTGCTATTCCACTTAGTCCGTTTATTTGCTGGTTGACCAAAATAAACCTGGGCTCCATTATTACTTGACTGTTCATACATGAACTGGTGAGTTGTCCAAAGCTCATTGAATGCATTACTTACAGAAATAAAATAAAGAGCAGTGGTCTGGGTCGGTCTACGGCAGAAAGCTAATTAACAATATTCCATACGCGCGCTCAACTCGCTCCCTTAAAGAGACAGTACACATATTTCTGGCTGTTACATGCTTTGTGCTCTGCGTGATGTCAACGCTAGCAAACTAGCCGCATAGGTATTGCTGTTTCTCTTATTTCATCTCCTTATTTATTTAAAATGATATTTAGAATTCTTGAACCATTTCAAAGGTTTCTTGCAGTTTATTTTTTTCATGTTTGACCAAAGTTGTGAACCTATTGTTTTTGTCTGTTTCAGGTTCTTTGGTATTTTACATTCAATGTTATATTCATAATTGCCCTGACTGAACAAATACAAGTTTTTATGTGTGTTTAAGTGTGCTATACTGGTGCAGAGTTTTCAATAAACTTGTAATTCAGTATGTCTGTGTTTAAAAAAAAATGTTTTAAGTCGATTCAGCACTGTTTTACTCTATCAGATCGGTATCGGATCAGTATCTGCCGATACTAAGCCTCAGATATATGAATGGGTATTGGAAGTGAAAAACGTGAATCGGTCCATACCAAGTCAATATTTGGGGGGGGGGGGGGGGGGGGGGGGGGTGTATGTAGGTGTTTTGGACATATGTGTTTCCTGTAGAAAGACAATATCTGCTTGTAAGTCGTTTAGCCGATTAAAAATTTTGAATCTCTTTTCCCTCGAACCAGTTCCACGTACATTCCATGTGACGAACTTCAGTGAACTCATGTTTAGACTACTTGTTTGAGTGTTGGATGGTTGCTAAAGGTGTGTGTGTTGCACATCTGTGTTCTATGCCTGTGTTGTATGTTTTGTGTATGTGTCTGCGCTGTATGTCTGTGTGTGTGTGTGTGTGTCTGTGCCTGCATGAATTGGTCGTATGTGTGTGTCTCCTGTGTGTTAGTGTGAGATTGTGCTGTATGTCTATGTGTGTGTCTGTTTTGTATACCTGCCTGTATGTGTGTATGCCTGTATGCCTGTATTCTAGGCGAAAAGTAATGTGTCATAAAGAATTGGCATCGGTGTCGGTGTTGATACAGTTGATACAGAATGATGACCCTTGATACCCAGAGAACAAATCCCTGATCCAAGAATAATTCTTTTCTCATGTAAAAGGGTTTGCCTGCAGCTCATGAACGCTTTGATTGCAGGAGCCAGGAACCTTTTCTCTCTCATACGCCATCACGTCTCATTCGATGCCTACTCTGATTATTTCTACGCACTCAAGCATCTCTACTGTTTCAAAAGCACTGAGGTTGGGGTATTTCATTATAGTTGCCGGCTTAGTTTAGCTTTAGCTTATACGTTTCCTTTTCTATTTTCTATATTCTATTTTACAAGAGTGTATTACTGTGAAGAGTATATTTGAATGTACTATTTCCTGACTTGGATGAATCTTTGGTATATTATAAGAGAACTAAGTGAATATATCTAAGGATTTAAAGCTCTACCGGAGGGGTATAGGATATTTAGTTGATAACTGACAGAGACTGAACACTAGTTTACAATTAATTTAAGTTGTGTGTAGGTTTATGTGTGAATTTAAAGTAAACTAACATTTTGTTTTAAACCGCTTGATTTATTTATTATTACCAAGGTATAGCCTAATTTAATAACTAATTGTTATAGAGGACCTATGGTATTAGATTAGGGACACTGGGATTAGATTGGGTAGATTGGGTAAACCTATGGTTTTATTTTGTGCATTTAGTAAGTTCAATAAGTCACATTAAAGGAGCACTAGGTAAAATACTTAACTCTTTAAAATTGCACATTTCCCCTTTTTATTAGTTTATTATTACTGCATTAATATCTTTTCACTATGGATAATAAGTCAGTACAGTCAGAGCTGGCTACAGAGTTCAGAGAGTGGTGTCAAGGTGAGTTTCTCAATGAAGACAATGCTTTATTTGCCCTGGTGCATAAAGGCTATGAAGTTGAAGAGATAGAGAAGACTCTTGAAACTGTGAAAGCTTTGGGACGTGTGCGAGTGAGGGGAAGGAGATTTAATACCAAATTGAACAGATTGAGCGTGCTTTGTAAAGCAAGAGAGGAAATCAACCCCACTAGGGTACCCTCTGAAGTGAAAAGCCTGACAGTGGAAGAATTTTGGCCGGTCATTGTCGCAGGTGAGCGTCCTGTTCCTGATGAACCTGGCCAGACCCCATTGAGAGATCTGCTGGACGTCTCAGCATCCAATGGCTCTGCTGAGTCCATCATTCGGGCAGTTGGGAATGTGTTGTCGAAAATGGAAAGACCTACAGGTGAGAACCAGCTATCGTCACCTAAGGATGTTTTCGGGCACACTACCTACACCGGTTGGAGAAGAGGCATTGGAACAGTGGCTCGAGGAGGCACATTTAATGGTGGAGGAAAGCGACTGCTCAAGTAAAGAAAAGCGAAGAAGCATCAAAATCTTCTTTCTTACAGTCAAACTCTGAAACTCTTCCAATATATGCCATTTCCGTCAGTTATTTATTTCAGTCAATGTGTTTAAATCACTCTAATCCAACAGAATCCATCGTTTTTTATTAGCTGTGTTTCCATTCACTTTGCAACAAAAAGCTGCAGTCTGCACTCACCCCAGATGGCACAATTCCCTCTGCTGAGCAATGTGAGTTAGCTTCAGCTGGCTTTCCCTTTGTTTATTCACTACGAAAACTCGCATACCGGCATATCATCGCCACTGTAATATCACTACTGGATACTTGCTCTTTAGGAAATGAGGAGCAGAGATTCCAACTTAGCTGCTTTACTTTGAACACTCTCACATACACACTGCCGTGCACACACACAGTACTGTAATCACTGTAGTAGACAGCATCAACCATAGTTATTCTATTACTCTGAACTACTACAAACATATCCTGAGTCCTTTTACACATGGCATCAGTAATTATGGTAGTGAACAGTGACATCACTCCCATCAGAAAACTGTATTGTATCCCATCAGAAATACTGTCTCTTAGTGTGTGACAGAGAGTATTAGTGTGTGTGTGTGTGTGTGTGTGTGTGTATGTATGTGTGTATGTGTGTGCATGTGTATTTGTGTATGATTTGTGTTACTTTTTCAGCAAAGAAGCGTGACATGATGATGTGATGATGATTCACTGATGACACAAGTCATCAATAGCATATTATCCATTAAAATAACACATTATCCATTCAAACAACACATTACCCATTCAAATAACAAATTATCCATTCATATAATGCATTATCCATTCAAATAATGCATTATCCTTTCAAATAATGCTTTCAAAGTGTACAGGTGCATTATGGGAAAGAAGCTGACAAATGGAAGGCAAAAGCCCGTCAGTAAGATTATCAGATTAATTGGATTAAACATTTACATATGTAATGAGTATTTGAATAAAATGTATTAACATCAGAGAGAAGAAAAACTTTTGTTTCCTTACCAAAGTTAAAGAATCTGTGTAAAACAAGAGAAGGGGACACAATGTTAGATGAAACAGCACAATAAATACTTTAACACAACTTCTCCCCCTCTTGCTCTCTTCCTGATCTCCATACTGACTCTACTCATGTGGGCTGTAATGTTTCATCCTTCACTACTGCACTGTCACCCTCTGTTTTCAGCTCCATGAAGATGTTCAGTTACACGATTAAACACCTACAACATCCTAAACATATAGAAGTGGTTATATTATAAAGTCATGTACTACATATGCAATCTTTATACTTTTTAACCAGTATTGTGGTCCTCTATTAATAATGTAACAGTTAAAGCAACACACATCTACAAAACAGCTGTTTGACGTGAGTGTACTCAGCCTAACAGCTCTATGGGTTTGGCGGTTCTATAAATCTGTTATCAGAACTGCTTCTGGTATCTTAGATTAGTTTAGATTTTGGCCGGTCATAGATGCCCAGTGCATGAATGCTCAATTAGGGCCACATTAAGTTCACAATGTGTCTGCAACTGCTTTACAAGTCAAACATTTGATTAGGGAAGCACCAGAAGCTCCGCCCCTTTCTCCATCATAAGTGAACTGTTATCAGTTTAAGTCCTGGCATTCACACCTGCTCTCTGTTTAACTCCAGTATGGTGTGGAGACGGAAGTCCACTGGATTATTCTCTTCATGATGTCCAGCAGTGTGATGGAAGAGTGGAGCTGGGCCTCCACACCAAGTCATTTTAAACTACTGTGCAGCAACTGTGGAAAAGGAGCTGCAGTCCTGGTTTCTCTTTCTGTTGGAGGAGATCTGCTGCTATTGTGGATCTCCATTAATGTCTGAGGTCATCAAAAGTCTTATCATCAGTCCCCATCTGCTTTGTATGCAGCTGTGTGTAAAGACTCTGGGAGCTGATTCAGAGTGTCTCTGCTTCACAATCTCCTCACCTGAAGTGGATTCTTCTACCACACTGTTCACATGGAAATGTTTATAATAGACATACCAGTTTAATTTCAGTGTGTCTTAGGTCTTTTTCAGAATGTGAAATAAAATGTAAAACATTTATGTTGTTCTGCTCATAGTTCACATCCAGCTGTGTTGTGCTGGGTCACTGAACCTCATTTATTCTGAGATAAGACTGATGGTGATGTTGAGATTATGTAGAGTGGAGCTCTGGAATACTCACCTACGTCTACTGTGAGCTCCTGTGTTGTGTCTCCACTGATCACCTGACACAGGTAATATCCTATGTCTGGCTCTCTGCAGCCTCTCAGCTGTAAGGAGACGTTTCCTCTCTGCAGCTCCTCCGTGAACAGACTCACTCTGTCCTCATAGCCCCTCCCCTCTGTCACCTGTCCGTTCTTATAGAGACAAACACAGTCTGTCTCCTTAAACCACCTGATCTCCATGGCAACAGCACTGGTTTCAGGATGCAGGTGACAGGAGAGAGTGACAGGATAGCCATACCGATACTCTTTACGGTGGCAAATTAGTTTAAACTCATCTGTTGGAAAACAAACACACACACAAATTTTGGTCTCCTGTGTTTGATCTCCTGATTAAGCTTACTACTATGATTCTGTGATTTCTCTTGGAGTTTGAATTCATGTTGGATACGACACTCCCTCACACACAAACACATAGAAATAGTTTCACAATGTATCTAGATGAAATAAACTGGTGTATTATTTGTTACAGTATTTGATACTGTAACCCCCCTGTACAGTTTACAGTTTTTCTCAGTCTATTTGGTACATTTCTCACATCATGGTTTACATTGGCATCACAACAAGTGCGTTTCTCAAAACAGTGCTAAGAGCAAAACTCAATGAAATACCTGCAAAAGCAGATACTTCACTCAAAATTCTTTGTTTTTGCCTCAAAAGCAAATATTTAGGTCAATCAATTGTAACGTGGTGTGTACACCAGACACACACCGCGTCAGCAAACGTAGGGAGAGGCAGACCCAAGTGCCGTCTAAAGCAGGCAGGATATAAAGCCGGTAGACCCAAAACTGCACGCAAAAACATGCATACCGGCAAGCAAAAAACGAAACTAAAAGGATGCAGAAAAATTGACGTCCAAAAATAAATAAAACCGTGAACACACAGGAGAGAAAATAACAAAGACAACGGAAAGAACGCGGAATAACTTCAACGCGTGAAAACGGAACTAAGGACGCCAGGGGAAGACTGGCAGCAGGCGAATGCCGCAACAAAACAAAACCCTTCCCAAAATAAAAGTGTAACAGATAGGAAGAGAGATAGTGGGAGGAAAACTTGAGAAGGGCCAGTAAGCGGCACAGGAGATAGACACTCGAATAACTAAAAGGAAAAAGGTAGAGACAAGAGAGAGCGTGAACGGTGGCGAGACACCTTCACCAAGAGAGAGCAACGGAAGAACAGAGAAAGGGCTGAGAGTGTAACGGCAAGCCAAAACGAATCAGCAGTGATCCGTCTCCACAAGCTTCCTTAAGAAGTCAACAGGTGAAACGGATCACTGCTGATTGCGCCGATTCAGTCTAGGACTGACTCGGGTGCCTCTTGTGGAGGTAGAAGGCGTGGCATCCGAGCCAGCCCTGACATCAATTTATCAGTGCCAAGTGCCATCAGAATATCTAGTCTGTGTGCCATCACCTATGAAAAAGGCAGTTAAAATACTTAGCCATGTTGTACTATAAGTCACAGTCAGTGCACACTGTAAGTGTATTCTGATGGAAGATAGCTAAGTTTTTGATTTCAAGAATGCTGCACATTCTCTGGCACATCAAATGAAACAATACATGTTACACACAAAATACAAACTTACACAGAATACAAAGTTACACATCACTGTATGTGGGAGAATGATAGAAAGAAATTGGACTGGAATCAAATTTGTACAGAAATATTGTTTGACTGTTGTGACGTTGCGTGCAGGGCGACGGACGAGAAAGCGCATACAGCGCATGTTTAACATTAAAACATGAAACGCTGACAGATTTAAACAAAGACGAGCACGGGACACTGCGCGAACGCACACTAAATAGAAAGACCACATAACAGACACCTATAAATGCAGAAACACAAAGTATGAACACAATTTAAACAGGACAGGAACACAGCACTAAAATACAGACCAATACACAGAAGCATGAAACATAATCGCTAGAAACATTAATCTCTGACACGTTGAAACAGGACAGAATAGACAAGCGAGCACGGATACATACACAAAGGCATATACTGATGGGGAAAAAACTGACGGGGAGTAGTGTACAAAAGGAATAACTAAATAATTAAACAAAGAGAAACAAGAACTAAAACAGGGAAGTCAAACCAGAACTAACCCGACCAGTATGAGGGAGAAGTGAAGGGAAGGCACAGGCTACTGGGCACTGAACACGGAGAGGAAAAGGCACCAGGGAGAATAAGAACATAGCAAACACAATGACCGGCACAGGGGAGTGAAACTAAGGGGAATATATACACTGAAACAGGGGAGTGAACAAGACACAGGTGTGGGCACTGAAGACAGGGGCATGACAGACAGAAGGGAAACCAAGGAAATGGGGAAAACTAGTCGGGACCAGGGAGGAGGGTGGAGCTGGACGTGGAGGGTGGAGCTACTCAGAGGCTAGTTTATCAAGGTACTGGCAGTTGTCCCTATTGTGTGGGTTTTGAGATTTGTGGGGGGTTTTCCTCTTGAGAACTACTCCATATATTTTATCACCTGTTTCCACTACAAGACATCTTTCTCGTAGTCATATAAAAAAATCCCATACAGGACTCGCCGTTTTCTCCCAACTTTGGTTATCATAATTTTGCAGGCTAGCGTAGCAAGCAGGAGCTCTAAACAAGAAATGATGTGACGGACCATGAGGTTCCGTACGGTTCTGCCAACTATTATAAAACTTCTAGTGAAAAAAATCGATTTCATATCAGTCCACAAGACAAACACAAAAACAAATTGTATCCTATCTATAATTTCAGAATGCTTTAGTTAGTTTTCTAAACATGTAATTGTTTTTTCTTTTACAGTTTTTCTCAGTCGATTTGATTCATTTCTCAGATCAGAATTGAAATTCTCAAAACTGTTCATTCAATCTCCACATCTTGTCACTTCATAATTGTATTTCTCTGTTACGCGTTGGAATGCGAACCCGCACACAACGTGTGTAATGTTGAACGGGGAAGAACCAAATGCCAATCACAAAATAAAACAGTAAACTGAAACCTCCGCCAAAAGGAGGCTGGCGGAGCGCCAAAAGAGCGCCGAAAAGCGCCAAAAGAAAAAAAAACCTCAGTTAAAGGAAAGAACGGAGGAAAACTCAAAACAGAAATAAAAACCAAAAAGATTGCGGAATACTCAACGCGAGGAAACCAAAACAAAAGAAACAAACTGAAGAATGCCTAGAGAAGTAGCTGGTTCTTAAACCACAACGGGGAGCAAACGAAAAACCCTTCTCAAAATAACAAATGAAACTGGATAGAGAAAACAACAGGGGTGGAAAACTTGAGATTGCTTGCAAACTAATGCTGGTCTGTGCGCGAGTGCTGGTCCGCGAACGAGTGTTGGATCGGGAGCGAGCACTGGCTCGTGAGTCTCCTCCTGTGGCGACAGGAGGAGCGGCTCCGGGGACAGCCCTGACAGAGCCCCCCCCCTCTAGGACAGAGACCCTGCAGGCCCAGGGCAATAGCCCTGTCGTGATAGAAGTTGCGGATAAGGTCAGGGCACAGGACTCGCGAGGCCGGGACCCAGGATCGCTCCTCGGGACCGTACCCCTCCCAGTCCACAAGATATTGATCCCGCCCCCGAACCCGGCAAACGTCAAGGAGGTGGTGGACAGTATAAGCCGGACCCCCACCAATGACGCGGGGAGCAGGCGGCGCGGGGGCCTAGGGCAGACCACACAGGACAGGCCGGAGCCGCGACACATGAAAGACCGGGTACACACGAAGCGAGGGAGGAAGCACCAGACTATAAGCCACAGGATTCAATCACTGCACGACATTAAACGTGGGGCCAATTTCCTCGTACCGCCTTGTATTTGCCCAAACTAGACGGTCCGCCCAGGAGGCAGGGTTAGCAGATGCCAGGCAGCGAAGGGTTTGTTCCAGGTCCTGATTGACCTTTTCAGTCTGACCATTAGACTGTGGGTGAAACCCAGACGAGAGGCTGGCTTTGGCCCCCAGGAGCCCGAGGAAGGCCACCCAGAACCGACTAGCAAATTAAGGCCCCCTGTCGGAGACCACATCGACAGGGAAGCCATGAGCACGCACCACGTGCTCCAAAAACAGGTGGGCTGTCTCTCGAGTCGAAGGCAGTTTGGCCAAGGCCACAAACTTGTCTGCTTTGGAGAACCTGTCCACGATCACTAGGATTACGGTGCGGGTAAACCAGTCACAAAGTCCATGGACACGTGGGTCCAGGGACTGGATGGCACCAGAAGCGGGTGCAAAAGACCCAAGAGCTTGGACCGAGAGAACTTGTTGCTGGAGCACACTGCGCAAGCGGCCACATAGTCCCCTATAGTTCTGTCCATACTGGGCCACCAGAAGCGTATACGGATGAGTTTGGTGGTTCGCCGCGCCCCTGGGTGAGCAGCAAAGGGAGAAGAGTGGCCCCACTGCATAACTCCCTTGCGTTGACTGGAGGGCACGTACAGCCGTCCAGGCAGCCCTCCTCCTGGATCTGGCTCAGCAGCCAGAGCACGTTTGACAGCCGTTTTCACATCCCACTGGATGGGGGCTATGATCTTTGCGGCGGGTAGTACAGTACTATGGACCGCCTGATCCACCTGCGGCTCCCATTGACGGGACAGGGCGTCTGGTTTGATGTTTGTTGACCCTGGCCGGTAGGAGAGGGTGAAGTCAAACCGGCCAAAGAACAGGGACCACCTGGCCTGTCTGGGATTAAGCCTGTTGGAGGTAGGCCAGGTTTTTGTGGTTGGTCCAAGCCAGAAAAGGATGTTTGGCCCCCTCCAACCAGTGCCGCCATTCCTTTAAGGCCAACTTTATGGCCAGAAGCTCTTTGTCCTCTATATCATAGTTCCGTTCGGTGGGTGTTAGTCGGTGGGAAAAGTAAGCACAGGGATGGAGTTTCCTGTCCTCTGTGACAACACCGCCCCGACTCCCTTGTTGGAGGCGTCAATCTCCACCATGAACGGGAGATCGGGGTCAGGTATACTGAGAACGGGGGCAGAGACAAAAAACGCTTTGAGAGCGTAGAAGGCAGTCTGTGCTTTGGGAGACCAGTTGAACGGACCACACGACCGTTATGTCAGTGCGATGAGCGGCCCGGCCACCGCACTATAATTCTTTATGAAGCGTCTATAGAAGTTAGCAAACCCCAAGAAACGCTGGACCTGACACAGTGATGTGGGGTTAGGCCATTGAGCCACTGCCTGGGTTTTGGCAGGGTTCATGGCCAACCTATTCTTGGCTACCCTGAACCCCAAGAATTACACTTCTTCCGCATGGAAAACAGACTTCTCCAACTTGACATACAAATGGTTCTCCAATAGCAGTTGGAGGATCCGACGGACACGTTTAGTGTGTTCCTGGCGAGACCGGCTATAAATCAATATGTCATCCAAATAGACGAACGCATACCAATCTAGCCGGGGCGTTCATGAGGCCGAATGGCATCACGAGGTATTCATAATGCCCTGATGAAGGCGGTTTTCCATTCGTTACTTTCCCGTACTCGGACCAAGTTATAGGCACTACGCAAGTCTAATTTGGTGAATATAGTAGCCTGCTGCAAAGCCTTGAAGGCAGCGGCCATTAGAGGCAAAGGATGATGGTCTTTTACTGTTATTTTGTTCAGGCCCCTGTAATCTATACAGGGCCTTAGGCCCCCGTCTTTCTTCCCGATGAAGAAAAACCCTGTGCCGGCAGGGGAGGTAGATGGCCGAATGTGTCCTGCGGCCAGGGACTCCTTTATGTAAGCCTCCATAGCCTTCCACTCGGGCACCGCGAGGAAGAAAAGCCGGCCACGTGGGGGACTGGTTCCGGGCAGCAGGTTGATCGCTATGTTATACGACTGGTGGGGCAGTAGAAAACCTGCCTGCCGTTTGCTGAATACATCCCGGAGGTCATGGGACTCAACAGAGACTTTGCTAAGATCAAGGGACTCGGGTGGCCTTTTGTGGCTGCACATTTTTTTGGGTTCAAACAGGTACTCCTGCACACCGACCCCCGCTGTCTGACTGACAGGTTGAGCCAGTCGACCTCTGGGTTGTGACCCTGTAACCAGGGGAGACCGAGTATTAGTTGAGTTTTAGGGGCACTAATGACGTACAGGGTTATACGCTTGGCATGCCCCCCTATTCTCATGTCTAGCGGGATGGTGTGTTTGGCGACCTCCCCTGAGACAAGCAAACGTCCATCAACCACAGCCACAATGAGGGGCGTCCCCAAGTGAACCAGAGGTATTTGTAGGTCTTCAATCAGAGCGGCATCTATGAAGTTCCCTGCCGCACCTGAGTCGACGACCCCCTAGTATGCGTGACTGTCTCTCCTGTTGTGTCAGGCGGGTATGACCCAACTGCATGGGCTGGTCTTGACTGTTTTCTCTGACCTCATTCCCCTCAGTAACAGAGCTGGGTTTGATGGCATATGTGGAGTCTGTGAGCTGAGACCGACGTCGCTGTTTCCGTTCACATAGCCTGTTATCAAGTCGGACGGTAAGAGCTATACAGGAGTCTAAAGTGTCAGGGGGGTCACGAACGGCTAATTCATCTTTCAACTCATCGTTCAGCCCTTCCTGATCGGCGGCCAACTATGCTGTAGCAGCCCACCCACTCTTGGTGGCCAGCGTCCTGAACTCCAAAGAGTAATGGGACATGGAACGCTTGCCTTGGCATATGCGTAGTAACCGGGCGCCCACTATGCCTCCAGAGGCAGGGTGATAAAATGCTTCCTGCATGGCCTGGGAAAACCGATCGTATGATGCGCATAGGTCAGGCTAGTTCTCCCATAAGGGTGTCGCCCAGGCTAGTGCCTTGCCTGAGAGGAGAGTGAGGACGTAAGCCACTTTGACTTTGTCAGTAGAGAAGCATGAGGGATGTTGCTCAAAAACCAGAGAGCACTGAAGCAAAAAACCCCTACATTCCTCAGGATCCCCGGTCTAATGTCTAGGAGCAGGCAGGGCAGGCTCTAACCGTGCCACGGCAGCAGAAGGCTCACTAGAGCTGCTTGGGCTGACAGGTTGTTGTGGTGCTTGGGTGGCGGCCTGCATGACAGCGGTTAGTTTTTGTAACTGGCCTAATATTTTTTGGAGTGTCTGTTCATGATTACCCAACCTCTACCCTTGTAGTGAAACGGCAGTTCTCTACATTTTCTGTTGAATTGTCATACCCTTCAAAACATTTAGTCTTTAGGTCATCGTCTAGGTCATTACATACAAAAGTGCTGAACATGTCATAATGTCTAAGGCAAAACAGTGAAATTGGTCCAATTGTGGACCATGTTATAAATGTAAGTCAGGGTCTTACAATGGCTGAAGCTGGTCGCTGTGTGTTTTTGTTTTTTCATTCATTATCGTTAACAATTATAACCTTGCTTCCCAATCCCGTGTTGTCTGCCCTAGCCCCGCCTTGTTTTCCCGTTTCCTTGGTTTCCCTTCTGTCTGTCACACCTTTGTCTTCAGTGTTTCCTCCTGCATCTCGTTTCACTTCCCTGTTTAGTGTATTTACTGTAATCCCTTCTGTTTTATCCCTCGTTATCTGTCATTGTGTTGTGAGTACTCCCTCGCCTCACCCTGCCCTGTCTTATATATTCTCTATCATATTCTAGTTTATGTTCTCATCCATGCTCCGATCTGTTTCGGTTTTTCTCTCTCTGTCTCCCTGTGTCGGTTCGTTATCTCCTCTCGTTTCATCTAGTTTGTTCATTCCTCTTGTTTTCCCTACGCCTCTCTTTTGTTCCCTAGTTCTGTCGCTAGTGTCTGTAACGTTTAACTCCGCCCCCTTTGTGGGTATCCTGCCTTCGTTCCCTCCTTAGTTTTCCTTTGGTTGATATGTTCTGATTCGTCACGCCCCTTCTGTTAATCCCTGCTCAATGTTATTCCTATCAGCTGTTTTAAGTTATTTGGGTTGTGATTAGCTTGTAATATAGTCTGTGTGAGTTCATGCTTTCTTTGTGGGTCTATTTTGTTAGGTTGGTTCATATTGTGAGTGTCTGTTGTCTTGTTCTCCTGCCTCCTTGTTGTTCCAGTTCTAGGGCTTCCATGATCAGTCTTGTTTCAAGTCATCAAGGTCTGTTTAGATTTCTAGTTTGTATCACTGTGTCATCTTCAATTAATTCAGGTTGCTTGTTGAGTTTCCTACTTTGTTAAATATAAGTATATAAGTATATAAGTAAATATATTTTTGGTTAAGTTGTAATGTGTCTTTAGTCTTGCCTGTATTGTTTGGTTGTTCTTGCTGTATGATATTTATACTTAGTTAAGCTTTGTGATGTTTTCCGTATGTCTTGTTTGTCAGTTCTGTTAGACATTGTGATTCGACTTTTTGTGACTTGTTTATTACTGTTGTCTGAGTGGGTATCGCTGTCCTTGGATCAGTGTGTATTTCTGTGTAGGGTTTTGTTTGTATATTTGATCAATATGCCGTGCCGAACTCGTGACATGCATGTTGGAAAGGTTGAGGTCACAGGAGTTAGGAGTTCCGCCTCTGATTTAAATAAATGTAGCTCTCTGCAGCGATTGTGTCCGCCTTCAGCGATTGAGGATGCAGCTGGAGAACTAAAAATGCCTCGGGATGATTCCCCGTTGAATTCTGTTAAACCTCATTGTCTGTTGCTATTAGATTTCTTGCAGTCATGTTTAGGTTTGGATGAAAGGGGTAGACCTAATATTGAAAGTAACGCCAATGTGTTTGTAATGCAGTGTGAGCTATACTTACTACATTTAATGTGGCCTCAGCACCCCCCCCCCCCCCAAATGTCTTAATTGCGTTCATGAGACCTAGATTGCGGGGCAAGGTGCCAGATTGGGAAAACCTTCTTTTATCCCATGGGGGTGTTGAATCATGGACAATATCAGGTTTTCAGATTATCAGGAGATTTGCTAATGTGCCTGCCAAATGGAGATCCTCGTTTGAGGAGATAGGTGCAGTTAGTGGCTTAGATCCAGCAACTCCCCTGATGACTGTAGTCCCTGAGCAGTCCCTGCCCTTGAATTTAACCACAGTGGACACCATCACCCGATCCCTCCCAGTCGTTGCTACTGTGTCTCAAACCCTGATGTCGAAGGACGTCACTTTTGGTGAAGGCTATTGTCCTAAACGTCGTAACCGTATGTCCCACCAGGCAGACCCTATTGGTTATGTAGGGAGGGATAGGGGCCTTAGGGTTAACTCTACGACTGCACTAACCCCTATAAATACTGCCCAGCCTGACCCAGAGGCTATCCTGCCTGCTGTACAGCTTGATCCAGAGGCTATCCTGTCCGATGTACAGCTTGATCCAGAGGCTATCCTGTCCGATGTACAGCCTGACCCAGAGCCTGTCCTGTCCGATGCCCGGCCTGAGGCTGTCCTGTCCGATGCCCGGCCTGAGGCTGTCCTGTCCGATGCCCGGCCTGAGGCTATCCTGTCCGATGCCTGGCCTGACCCAGAGGCTGTCCTGTCCGATACCCGGCCTGAGGCTGTCCTGTCCGAGGCCCGGCCTGATCCAGAAACTGCTCAGTCTAACGTCCAGTTTCATCCCAAGGCCATTCAGCCTGATAACAAGCTTGACCTAGAGGCTACCCAGCCAGATGTACCGCCTGCCGCGCCCTCAGACGCCCCGCTGCCTGCCGCGCCCTCAGACACCACGCTGCTCTCTGACGGCGTCTCCCCAACCACGTTGCCCTCTGACAACGTCTTCCTGGCCACGTTGCCCTCTGACATTATTGGGATGTCGCCTTTTCCTTCAAATTCCAAAGCCTGGAAGGAATCTGATCGTGCTTTAGAGCCCCACTATATGTTTGATGTACCCATTAGGCCTGCAGCCGGATCCACTGCCTCTTTTCCCTTACCTGCTTTACAGGCTAGAAGGGCTGTTACGTCGGCTTTAGGGGGAGGTGTTCCTGGACCTGTAAAGAGCACTAGTAGTGCGAACTCTTTGATCTGAAGTCAATGCCCTTGTTCCCTAGTCCTTTTCCTGAATATGTGTTTGTTCCTGTGTTTGTAGTAGTTCCTTTGCCAATAAGTGTTCCAGTGCCTTCTGTTTTAGGTTCTTGTATTTCTGTTCCAGTGACATTTTCTCTGTTGTGTTCCTTTACCTATCTGGTCCCTTTTACCTATCTGGCTTTTGTACATATTGCAAATGGACATGGACAGTTGTCTGTGGTTCAGTTGCTTATGACATGTTTATCAAAATGTGTTGTGCGGATTGTCTGTTGAATTGTCTTACCCTCCCAAACATTTAGTCTTTAGGTCATCACCTAGGTCAGTGGTTCCCAAACTTTTTCTGCTGTGCCCCCCTTTAGTAGATGAAAATATTGTTGTGCCCCCCCTACACCCCCCCCCCCCATATTGACACATACATCCAAGCTCTGCGCCCCCCCTGCAATAGCCCCCCACTTTGGGAACCACTGACGTAGGTCATATGCAAAAGTGCTGAACATGTTGTCATAATCTCTAATGCATCATTTTACATTTATTTATTTAGTTTTTTTTGTTACATTTTGGTAATTTATCCTAATTCGATTAAATTGTTTGCAAGTGAACATTCAGTTACAGTAAGTAAGGGAATTGGTGAAGGCTTAGATCAATCAATGGTCTCAACCATAGGTCAGAGGTGCGTCTCATGAACCTTTACTGTAATTGGCAAACACTACAGTATCACAAAGTCTCATAAGGGAAAGACAAGGCCATGTACAGGGTGAACAGCCAAGAAAAGGAGTAAGACTGTGTGGTGTAGAGGGGTAAGACTGTGGTGTAAGGCTGAGGGGACAAAACAGTGAAATAAGGGCAACAATTGTGGACCATGTTTTACATGTATGTTATGGTCTTACAATGGCTGAAGCTGGTCGTTGGGTGCAGCTGAATATTGGTAAGAACAACTGTGTCTTCAATTGTTCAAACATTTCATAGAGAAAACATGTATGCACTGTAATTCATAAATGTGCTCTCTGCTGTAATGCTGCACATTGACATAAATTCAATTTTTTGTTTTGCATTTAAGCATTCTTATACCATATAGGATATCAAAACTAGCTCATAGGGGTAGCAGAGGTTCCATTTTCACACAACAAGAGGAGGCTGTATGTGCTTACTGTAGGTTGTTTTGAATGTGTAGAATAAGTTTTTAATTTTGCAGTTTTTTCCAGTCAGTTGTTGGTCTTTTCTGAGTTTCAATCAGATTTGTTTTTGTCAACAAATTGCAGTGCGAACAATACAGTCAAACAATATTGCTGTACAAATTTGATTCCAGTGCAATTTCTTGTCTCAGTCTCCCACATATAGTCATGTGTAACCTTGTGTTCTATGTAAGTTTGTATGTGTGTAACATGTATTTGATATACCACAGAATGTGCAGCGTTCTTGAAATCAAAAGCTTAGCAAGTTTCCATAAGAATATACAGCCTACACTGACTGTGACTTATAGTTGCACTGACAACATGACTAAGTATTTTGACTGCCTTGTTCATAGGCAATGGCACACAGACTAGATATTCTGATGGAACTGACAAATTGACTGACCTAAAAATTTGCTTTTGAGGCAAAAACAAATAATTTTGAGTGAAGTATCTGCTTTTGCAAGTATTTCATTGAGTTTTGTTGTTTGCACTAACTGTTTTGAGAAATGCACTAGTTGTGATGCCAATGTAAACCATGCTGCGAGAAATGAACCAAATCGACTGAGAAAAATTGTAAATGAACCAGACTACTCAGAGCAAGGAAAAGGGCAATGATGAGAAAACAAAACCACAATCAAAACTAGATACAAGACAGAGAACATGAACAGACAGAACAATAAACAGATGGGAGAGCAGAAAAGCGAGGAAGGACTCACGCACAATGACAGACACAGAGGAGTGAAACAGAGGGGATGATATATACTGAAACAGGGGAGTGAAACAAGACACAGGTGTGAGCACTGAGGACAGGGGCATGACAGACAGAAGGGAAACCAAGGAAACAGGGAAAACTAGGCGGGACCAGGGAGGAGGGCGAAGCTGGATGTGACAGTTACCTTTATTTCACTGTTTTGTCCCCTCAGCATTACACTACACAGTCTTACGCCTTTTTTGGGTGTTCGCCCTGTACATGGCCTCATGTTTCCATTATGAGACTTTGTGATACTGCAGTGTTTAGCCTCAAATGTTTGCCTATTACAGTAAAGGTTTATGAGATGCACCTCTGACCTATGATTGGGACCATTAGTTGATCTAAACTTTCACAAATAATTTAATCAAGTTAGGGTAAAATTACCAAAATGTAACAAAAACAAAAAGTAAAATGATGTCTTAGATATTATGACATGTTCAGCACTTTTGCATGTAATGACCTAGACGATGACCTAAAGACTAAATGTTGAGACTAAAGACTAAATCTGAGAAATGAACCAAATTGACTGAGAAAAACTGTAATGTAAGTGAAATGATGTTCTGGACTGTTGAACTCTGGAAGTGACTTACTGATACTTGCAGATGCCATCTTGATCTCCTATAGGTTCAAACTCACAAAATCTGAGAGAGAGACAGAGAGAGAGAGAGAGAGAGAGAGAGAGAGAGAGATATGGTTAGTATTTTCTGTACTATGGTGGACTGTTTAATCGTGTTTATCTTGTTGGTGACTAGCGTGCTTTAGCATGATGCTAACTCCTCTTACCTTTACGGTTCTTCACACACATCTGCTGCTTTAGGTCAAGTAGATTGTGTGGACATTTCAGAGCGGCTCTAATCGGATCTTTGTCTTTAATTTGACTTACTGTTGTGTAGTGTATCCACCCTGTGATTGTTTGGGAGTTGGTACAATCCGCAAAGTCGGTGGTTTTCAGTTTGCAATGTGAAGCAGCACATTAAAAGAGAGTGTTACAGCTAAAACACGGTGCCTCTTCATCTTTTCATAAGACGTAACAATTGGCGACGAAGATATATATATATATATATATTTTCTCTCAGGGGAGAGACGACGTCAAGCATCAGTACTAGTGAGTACAATGGCTCAGGTTGGCAAAATAGACGACTTCAGACCAGAAGTTGAGCCATGGACAGCTTACATCAAGCGGTTAGAGCAATACCTGGAAGCTAATGATGTTGACGAAGAAAAGCACGTGGCGGTGTTACTGAGTGTAATGGGTGCTAAAGCATACAGACTTTTAAGAAACTTAGTACAGCCAGAAAAACCAAAGGAAAAGACATTCATGGAGATTGTGGATATTCTGAAAGAACACTTCGAGCCCAAGCCCATTTTAGTTGCTGAACAGTTTCGTTTCAACAGATGCAACCAAAAATCAAGCCAGACGGTCGCCCAGTACGTCGCAGAGCTGAAACAACAAGCGGCTAACTGTGATTTTGGTGCGATGCTGGATTCTGCGCTGTGCGATCGGTTCGTAAGTGGAATAAAAAACGAAGCGTGCCAGAGGAGGCTGCTTTCTGAAGACGGTCTGACCTTCACCAAAGCTTTTGAGATTGCTCTCAATATGGAGACTGCGGATAGAGACACTCGACAGCTGAGAGGTGCAGGAGGTGAATGCAGTGAAGTAAATATTCACAAGGTGAGACCCGAAAAAATTAAAATGTGTTATAGATGCAAGGGGAAAAATCATAAAGCAAATGAATGTCATTTTAAAGAGACTACATGCCATAATTGTGGAAAAGTCGGACACATTAGAAAAGCATGTCGGGCTGGAGTGTGAAAGAAGCAGGAAAAGAGTGTGCCAGACAGGAGAAATAGAGTAACTAAGTATGTGACCGCTGAGGAAGACCCAGAAGAGGAGTTAGCCATTTTGACTATTAGTGCTAAAGATGATGAACGGTACAAGGCGACATTTGCAATTGACAACGTGGATTTAGAAATGGAAATTGACACAGGAGCGGCAAAAAGTGTCATTTCACATCCTACATACCTGAAAATGTTTTCACACCTGCCTTTGCAGCCAGCTACAGTGAAGCTCAAGGCTTACAACGGAGGACGTATTGATGTGTTGGGGCAGTTAGTGGCAAAAGTAGTGTATGAAGAGCAAGCTGTAGAATTGCCACTGTTGGTCGTCAAGGGGCAAGGCGCATCACTGTGTGGGAGGAACTGGTTGACAAAACTCAGGCTTAACTGGCAGCAGATAAAGTACGTGGGTGAGCCAAAACACCTGTCACTCAGTGAACTCTTGAATACTTACAGTGATGTGTTCAAGGAGGAGCTGGGCACGTTGAAAGACATTAAAGCTACCATTATGGTCAAACCTGAGATGTCGCCTAAATTCTGTAAACACAGGCCTCTTCCATTTGCAGTGAAAGAAAAAGTGGAAAAAGAGCTTGAAAGGCTGGAAAGGTGCAACATTATTACACCTGTCAGACACAGCGAATGGGCAGCACCAATTGTGCCGGTGTTAAAGAGGGACAGTTCTATTCGCCTATGTGGGGACTACAAGGTGTCAGTGAACCAAGCCCTTGAAACAGATACCTACCCGCTGCCACGTTTGGAGGAACTTCTGGCAACACTAAGTGGGGGAAAGTACTTCTCAAAGATAGACCTGGCAGCGGCTTATCAACAAGTACTGTTAGATGAGGATTCCAATAAGTTTACAACCATAAACACTCATAAAGGACTGTTTGTTTATAATAGGCTTCCTTTTTTGAATTAGCACGGCTCCTTCAATTTTCCAGCGCATTATGGAAAACATCATGAAGGATTTACCAGTTGTGGTCTATCTTGATGACTTGCTCATCACTGGATGCTCAAAAGAGGAACATATGAGCAACCTGGAGAAGGTCCTGCAACAACTCCAGGAAAATGGCCTGCGAGTGAAACATTCCAAGTGTGAGTTTAACAGGTCACACATTGAATACCTGGGACATGTCTTGGATGAACATGGAGTCCACCCTTCGGTGGAAAAGGTGAGGGCAATACACGAGGCTCCTGCTCCTACTAATGTGAAAGAGCTTCAAGCTTTTCTGGGGCTGGTAAATTATTATGGAAGATTCTTGCCAATGCAAAGCACTGCTCTAGCCCCACTTTATACATTACTGAGAGATAAGGTGACTTGGAGATGGACTGACTCTGAGCAGGCAGCTTTCGATAAGTGCAAGAGTCTGCTGACGAGCGAACGGGTCCTAACACACTATGATCTCAAACTGCCACTCACTTTAGCATGTGATGCCTCTGCATATGGCATCGGGGCAGTCATACAGCACACCATGCAAAATGGGGAGGAGCGACCAATTGCGTACGCATCACGCACGCTTTCCCCTGCAGAGAAAAAGTACTCTCAAATTGAAAAAGAGGCTTTAGGACTGATTTTTGGAGTAAAAAAGTTTCACCAGTACCTATGGGGTAGGCATTTCACGTTAGCAACTGACCATCGCCCCCTGCTGACGCTTTTTGGTGAGCATAAGAGCCTACCTACACTAGCTGCAGCACGCATTCAAAGGTGGGCTATCATATTATCAGCTTATGATTACCACATTGTTTTTAAGAAATCGGCAGAGCACAGCAATGCAGACGGGCTATCCCGCTGCCCTTTGAAAGAAACAACCGATGCTGGAACAGCACAGAGTTCTGCATTAGTACATGCACTGCTAACAGAGCATCTTGGTGGAGCACCACTGAATGCGACCCAGGTCAGCCAGGCCACACGTACAGACAAGGACTTGTCAAAGATTTATCAGTATGTAATGGAAGGCTGGCCTACCATTACGGATGTGAGTTTAAAGGCCTATCATAACAAGAGGAATGAGCTTTCAACTGAGATGGGTTGTGTATTGTGGGGGACCAGAGTGATTATTCCCTCAAAAACGAGGAAGGCTGTGTTGGACGAGATTCACTCTGGTCACCAAGGAATTGTAAAAACTAAGGCCTTAGCACGAAAATACATCTGGTGGCCAAATCTGGATCAGGACCTAGAGGAGGTCTGTAAAACATGTGAAACGTGTCAGCTGGAGCAGAAGTTGCCACCACATGTTCCACTGCACCCTTGGGAGTTCCCAGGTGAATCCTGGAAAAGGCTGCATATTGACTTTGCCGGGCCTTTCCTCGATAGCATGTTCATGATTGTGGTTGATTCATATTCGAAGTGGTTGGAGGTTTTTCGTATGCCACAAATCACATCACAAGCCACAGTGACAAGGCTAAGAAGACTGTTTGCTTCCTATGGACTTCCTGAACAAATAGTCACGGATAATGCCACCACATTCACTTCTGCAGAGTTCCAAGCATTTGTCACGCAAAATGGCATTATGCACACGACAAGTGCACCGGGACATCCTGCCACTAACGGTTTGGCTGAACGATATGTGCAAACATTTAAAGTAGGCATGAAGAAGCTTGCCAACCACACAGGCAGTATTGAAGACAAGCTTTCGTTGTTTTTGCTTCAGTACCGCATTACGCCAAATTGCACTACAGGTCAGTCTCCAGCGGAGTTGTTTTTGCACAGGCATATCCGTACCAGGCTGGATTTCATCAGACCTAGCACCAAGGAAGCTGTTCGGAAGAAGCAGTATCGGCAAAAAGCTCAACATGACACCACCGCAGTGGACCGTTCCTTTTCTGCAGATGATGCCGTGTATCTTCGCAACACTGGGGGAGGGGTTCACAAGTGGATACCGGGACAGGTGGTAAGACAAACCGGTCCAGTGTCTTACGAAGTAAAAGAGCAGTACTCGAACATTGTGCACAGACGACATGGGGATCAGTTGCGTGCTAAAGCAACAGCTGAACCAAATATTGAGAACCCTGAACCACCAACACAAGTGCAAGATGATGTGAACATCACACCTGAACAGTGTCTTCTGGGCTCTGGTGTGCAATCTAATGTTTCACCAGAGCCTCCACCGGATTTGAGGCGTTCCACGAGATGTCGGACAACACCTAAACGATATCTTGAATAGCAGTGTGTTATCCATGTTTGGGGGTTACGCAATTTATGTTATGTTATTAGCTATGTTGCATTAAGGGTTATACTAGGGTTAATGTTTATAGAAAAAAAAGAAAAAGAAAAACAAGGAATAAGAACCTTTTGTTGTCTAGTAAACATATGGTTAAGTTGTTGTTTGGTTTTATGTGATGATGCTGGAATAAGTGACCTTGTTTATTTTGGGTATGGTGGATGACAATATTATTTTCATCCAAAAAGGGGGATGATGTAGTGTATCCACCCTGTGATTGTTTGGGACTTGGTACAATCCGCAAAGTCGGTGGTTTTCAGTTTGCAATGTGAAGCACACATTAAAAGAGAGTGTTACAGCTAAAACACGGTGCCTCTTCATCTTTTCATAAGACGTAACATGTTGATTATATCCTCTATCATTCCAAACTACACATACAGAAAGAGACACATCAATCATTAAACTAGATTTATGCAAACACACAGTCAATATATCAGAAAACATTTGCAATATATTGTGTATGATTTTCTTTTGGTCTTTTGATATTGCACATATCAGGATATCCTCTTACGCCCCAAATGCAAAATATCCAGCATTTTACAACAGCTCACATCAGAAGTTTGTCTTACATAACCTTACAGACCACGTGTTAAACACTCCTGCTTTATTGCTCCACCACTGTGGAGCAATAAAGTCTGTCATGATCCTGCTTTCACTTTCACGCTCATTCCAGTCACTGCATCATCAGTCTCAAAGCTCCGCCCCTTCACTCCACGCTGATGCACTCTCACTGCATCACACATCAGCACAAGGGTTGTGAAGCCCCGCCCACCGTCCACAAAGCCCCTCCCACCCACTGCTGCAGCGAGTCTACCAGCAGCTCTTATCACTCTGTCCCAGTGTAATGAGAATGAAGCTGAGACCCATTTCTTAGGCAGTGGTTTACTGCTCTGTGTATACCCAGTACAACCAGCAGAGGCGCTGTTTCCCCAACACCTTTAGATCAGGGATCTCTATACACTGAATGAGCTGCAGGTCATTGAGGTGAAAGGCTGAAGCACAGCTAGTGTGGTGTGAGTTTGGAAGACATTGACTCACATATCAACAAGCTCAAAAGTGTTAATACCCACATTAAAAACACGTTTTATTAGAAATAATCTGACTGCTTGCCCACCTTGTTTAACAATCTGAAGTGCCTGTTCACATTGAAAACTACTCAACAAATGTAGATATAATTAAAAAAGTTATTGTTTATGTGATTTTATCACAATAATTCTATATCAGCATCTCTACATATTAGTTCTGTGGGTGATTTGGAATATTTCAGAGTGATATTTCAGAGTGATAGCAGAGTGACAGCACTTCTCTTTACCTGTTCTTCACATCTTCTGCTTCATACATACATACATATATACATATACATATACATATATATACATATATATATATATATGTACATACAGACATATACCATCCACTGCAATTCCTGTCTTAAGATCTAAAATGTGATCTTTTGCTCCCGGAAGACATTTCTGGGTCTGAAGTTCATCAGTTGTTTAATGATTAACTGTCTTCTTCTCGTAGCTGCACCTGAAACAATGTCTGACACTTCTCCACCGTGTCTGTGAACTGCACACATAAACTACATCAGTCCTGAAGACATTTTCATATATACACAGCACTGCATTCTGAAATCAAACAAGAGTGCATTTATGTGTGTGTGTGTGTGTTGAGAATGAATTCACATGTAATGTCTTTCTCAAATTGTATCTAAGCATAATCCATTAGGTTAAAATCCCTTTTTTACTATTAAGAACATGCAACATGTGTTCAAACTTTAGACTGGTAGTGTATACAGGGGTTCCTCAACTTACGATGTTGATCCGTTCCTGCATAGCGTTGTAAACCAATTTTTGGTGTAAGTCGGAACATACGTACATACTACCATAACCCAACTGACTGTAGGGGTTTTAGTTATGAGATTTACCTAACCTACCTGCTTGCCCACAACCAAGGATGGAAATAGGTGCAGAAGAAGGATTGACGTGCATAAAACTTAAAAAATATCTGACTCCAAATTATAGTTGGTAAGAATTTAAAAGAACTCACTTCTCAAATAGATCAGTACAGGTTATAGAATATACCTAACCAACTTTATAAAGTACCTTGCTATAAACAATAGCCTGCTTTGTCAGAGGTTTATCATAAACATGCGTAGCAGATGGGATACTTTAGAGAGAATTGGTATTAGCATTGACTTACCTTTTACCTGATACTAATAATGAGCTCATCTGGCCCAGTATAGCTATAATCAAGGAAGACCGTGGCTATACAATTAACCAGATTTATTCAATAACCAACAAAATATAAAACAATAACAACCATACTAGATTAAAGTAACATTAATACCTAATGGAAACAGAGATACCAACCGGTGCAGGCTGCCTCACGGAGAAGGACCCCAAAGGAAGCCAAGAGAGAAGAAGAAGCCAAAGCCCAGAAAGAAATGGAAAGAAACCTCTCTTTTTATATCCCCCCAGCATCTCAAAGGGACAGCAGTCACAAAAACCAGGTTAACCAATGGGAATCAGGTTGCTGGTAAAGACATCAGAGTACATTTGCATACAGTGTGCATTCCATACAGGACTGCCACCTTTGGGGTGAAGTCCACAAACCTTATCAGGGAGTGATGGAACTCTTACCCTGTTAGCATAATCTCTCTCAGCACACAACAAGCTGCAAAATGAGACTAAACATGCCACACAAGCACACTGATATAACTAAAATACAAATGGTCAGTTTTATCACATTGCTATGGGAACCTCTTGAGGTAACCCACCATTTGTTGCCCCCCATGGTTTTATGGAGGAACACCAGATCCTGCATCCTCCACAGGAACATCCACCACTCTTACACCTACACCATCTCCATCCCCCACAGGAACACATCTGATCACTCCTACAAATCCCCCCTCAGGGATGCCAAAATGTAGAAACATTCAGCGGCCCGAGAGTGAGTGTCTCTGTCATAGTGGAGCGAAGGGCAGTGATGTGCTTCCTGAAATACCAGAACTGGATCAGGGTGATGGCGAGTATTAAAGAACTGACCAGGACGCATCCCCGGAAAACCCAGTCCCACCAGGTATACATGTACTCCGCTGAAAGGGTTGAAGCACTGGTCAGGATTCTCACCGTCTCACTGGCGAGATGCACTTCCACTTGTGCTTGACAAAGATGATAGCTGGTTGTCTAAATCAGGCGCTGAACCAGCTGTACAGTGTCTGTTAGAGGTTTTGTGCTTTCCTCATAGAAAGTGTCTTCCCACCATGGAGAAACATCAGTGTCCATTGGTATCCTACCCAGAATGCTTAAAGGTCCCATTGTGAAGTCATCTCTCACCTCTAGACAGAACGAGTGATTGGCAGGGCACAGAAGACCCCCATAACTGAAAGATGTCATTTCACTAATCACACACCACTGGGTGTGTGACACTTGGACTGCATCAGAGTATCCATGCAACGAATGAACATTGATCAACTTAGTATCATTTGAAGAGACAGGTTGTAATGTATTGCATGTACAGATTACATAACTGGCTGTTTCATGGCAGCAAGAACGTGTAGTAAGCAACATTTCAGAACCCTTTACAGTCATATAACCAGTCACCTGATCCCATTACAGTCACCTGATCCCATTTGACCACCTGATCCCTGATAACCGTACCCAATGAACGTATAGTGGTGGAATCTGGAAACATTTCCTCAGGGTGAATAAAAGGATGAGTTGCATAAAAACCAATACAACCAGGGCACTCGTTTTCATTGTACATCATAATAGTTGTAAGAAGTTCAGCATAATAGATGGTTTTCATAGAAATTGATTTAAACCAATGATCAAGATCAAGCATTTCAATCAAATCAGCTAAGGCATGACGTGGTGATTTCTGGAATCGGAGATCCAATACCTCCTGCCTTGCTGCTGTAAACAGATCTTGAGCATAAGATCTGCATGCAAAATCAAGCTCTAAGGTGTGTGTTTGGTTAAAAATCATA
Source organism: Brachyhypopomus gauderio (assembly GCF_052324685.1). Classification (NCBI taxonomy): domain Eukaryota; kingdom Metazoa; phylum Chordata; class Actinopteri; order Gymnotiformes; family Hypopomidae; genus Brachyhypopomus; species Brachyhypopomus gauderio. Next base: position 1,393,447 of record NC_135217.1, read on the forward strand.
TGACTAAGGTGTAATAAAGCTTGAGCTTCTGACTTTACTGCTTTAATAATATTATCTTCACCATTAGTCAGATGTTGAAAACCAGTTGCAAACTGATTGGTAAGCCAAGATGTATACTGTGATTGTTTGGAAATTTGGTATGTGTTTATTAGTGAATTACTACTACCAAATAATCCAGTGATGTCCGAGAATAGATCTCGCTTCATGCGTGCCTGTGAGTATGGAGTTTGGACAGCTAATCTGCTTTTGTAGTCATACACTAAATCTTCAATTTTATGTTTTAATGTAGGCTTTACAATGTGTCAGATAAGCTGAGAGGATATTTGAAATATTGTAACTAACAGATAGATAGATAGATAGATAGATAGATAGATAGATAGATAGATAGATAGATAGATAGATAGATAGATAGATAGATAGATAGATAGATAGATAGATAGATAGATAGATAGATAGAGCTTTATTTATCCCTTGGGACGGATCCCTTCAGGAAATTGTATTTTTCCAGTAGCAGCATTACAGTACCATAATGTTAACAAGGTAGTATTACAATTTAAAAATATCACTAAAACAAGATTAAGCACACAACATAATAATAATAATAATAATAACAGTAATAATAATAAACATAAACTAAGAAAAAACGGCAATGTATAAAAGGATAAGAGGATGCAATTGCACATAGCCCATTATGAGGTATTGTGATTTGGATGAACTGATTGATTAAATTGTGTCATCATATTACACATAGCCCAGTTTATAGGTGATCAGCTCAGCTGATTCCCAAACATTCTCAGTCTACCCATTGGCACATCCACCTATAAACTCCTTCCCCCTCGTTCCCAGAGAGGAGTTGTATAGTTTGATGGCCTGAGGGACAAAAGAGTGTTTGAGTCTATTAGTCCTGCACCTGGGGAGTAGTAGTCTGTCACTAAACACACTCCTCTGTTGTATGATGACCGTGTGCAATGGGTGACTGGTGTTATCCAGGATGTCCAGTAGTTTGTTCAGTGTCCTTTTTTCTGCTACCGTCACCGGAGAGTCCAGCCTAGTGCCGACTACAGATCCTGCCCGCCTGATCAGTTTTTCTATCCTGGAAGAGTCCTTCTTGGATATACTGCCCCCCCAGCAGACCACGGTGTAGAACAGGACACTGGCCACTACCGTCTGGTAGAAAGTCAGCAGGAGTTTTCTGCATATGTTGAAGGACCGAATCTTCCTGAGAAAATACATCCTGCTCTGTCCCTTTTTGCACAGTTGCTCTGTATTGCAAGACCAGTCCAGTTTATTGTTCAGCCACAACCCCAGGTACTTGTATGATGCAACCATCTCCACCTCATCCCCTCCTACCATGATCGGTCGTGGCTTGGGTCTAGACTTCCCAAAGTCGATGACCAGCTCTTTGGTTTTTGTGGTGTTGAGCTGTAGGTGGTTTGCATTGCACCAGGTTGCAAAATCCTTCACTAGGCTCCTGTACTCCTCCTCCCTGTCATCCCTGATACACCCGACGATGGCTGTGTCATCTGCAAACTTCTGGATGTGACACAGCTCGGAGTTGTACCAGAAGTCAGCAGTGTAGAGGGTGAAGAGAAGAGGGGCCAGCACCGTGCCTTGAGGTGCTCCTATGCTGCTGATCACAGTGTCAGACGTGATGTCCACCATCTTGACATACTGTGGCCTGTTAGTGAGGTAGCTGATGATCCAGACAACCAGGCAGGGGTCCACACACATCCTGTTCAGCTTATCCTGGAGTAAAATAGGCTGAATGGTGTTAAAAGCACTTGAGAAGTCCAGAAAAAGAATCCTCACTGTGTTCTTATTGTCCAGGTGTGAATGTGCTCTGTGTAGTAGGTAGAGGATGGCGTCATCCACGCCAACACCTGCCCGGTAAGCAAACTGCAGTCCATCCTGAGCATGTTGTATCTGGGGACTGAGGAGGCAGAGGAGGAGCCGCTCAAACGTCTTCATAATGTGCGATGTTAGTGCCACAGGTCTAAAATCATTCAGTTCACTGGGTCTGTTCTTTTTGGGAACAGGAACTATACATGAAGTTTTCCATATGGTGGGCACTTTTCCCAGCTGCAGGCTGAGATTGAAGACACGTTGTAGCGGTTCACACAGTTCATCAGCACAGTTCTTCAGTACACGAGGTAATACCATGTCAGGTCCAGGCGCTTTTTTGGGGTGGAGCTTCCTTAGTTGTTTCCTGACTTGGTCTGAAGTGATGTTTGCTGAGGTCTGTGTTGTGGTTGTGTTGTGTAGGTGTTGTGTTAAGGTCAGAGTTGAAGTTGCTGTGGTGGGAGGATAGTTGGGGGTGGGGTTGCCTGCTGCAGTATCTGGAGGAGGGTGTGATAATGAAGAGAGGGGAGATGGTTGTAGTGAATGGGGGGTTGAGGAGGACGTGGCCTGGTTAAATCTGTTGAAGAAGATGTTCAACTCATTCACTCTATCCACAGTCCCCTCCCCCGCTCTCGTCTTGGTGTTATGGCCTGTGATGTTTTTGAGACCATTCCATACCTCTCTCATGTTGTTATCTGCAAGCTTCTGCTCAATCTTCCTCCTGTAGCTATCTTTGGCTTCCCTCACACAGTGTTTTAGATCCTTTTGTGCTGCTCTCATCGCCTCCCGGTTCCCGTTTCTAAAGGCAGCTTTTTTTGTGTTGATTGCAGCCTTAACTTTCTGTGTGACCCATGGCTTGTTGTTGGGGTAGCATCGCACGGTTTTTATGGGGGAGACCACATCTGTACAGAAGAGCTGGCCACCTAACATGAACCATAACAAAGTTTACATCGTGCAATAGAGTCTTATTAATGTTTCCTCTAATAAGACCAGCTAGAGGGACAGGGTATGTATTTGGACACTGTGTTGGTTTGTGGTAGCCGTATGTCGTTAGATTGAAACAATGTTTACGTGTCCATGTGCAATTTTCTGCACCTGTCTACAAATTTAGGTCAGCTTCACACCTACCAACACAATACATGCCTTCCCGACGTTTTGTCCAAACAAAAGGTTTGGGCGTAATAGAATAATCCTGTGGAGAAAAGAGATTAAAAAGATGGGATGTATACATGTTGTGTGTAGAATTGAGTGGTTCTATATGTGTGCACTCGTACATGGCAGGTTCAAGTTCTTTTGTGTTATAGCACCTCCGAGGATCTACTCCATTATTTCCTCGCTTGTATAATGTGCTTAAAAAACCTGCTTCTTGACCATCAATTGATTTTAGTTTTATCCATGTTGTAGAATTGGCTTGGCTTGGAACATGGATAATAAGGATAGAAAAACTAATTGTAGGAGGATGGGTGGAACCTAAATTACAGAAAATTTGAGTTATACAATTTGGTTCTGGTGCTACACCAGGAGGCCATGTAACTATTTGCTTAGGTAAAATTGTCAGTGAATTTGGTGTGAATGGCCCCTTGAAGTATTTCCATACCCTTCTCCCACATTCGAGCATGTGGCTCAATTTGACTCGCTGTCCTAGCTCAATGCAGGTTTCTTTGGTCACCGTCCTAGCATCAGGGATCCATGGAACTGCAGTAGTGAGTCTGTGAATGTGAGAATGAAAACAGAACAACATGCTCTACATTTACTCACTATGTTTGAATAACTTACATTGGGTCATATGGTACCACTTTAGTTTCTGCCTTGCTTTGACAGCTATACAGCTGTTGCAAACTCCTTTGACTTCATAAGGTCCATGCCAGCGTGGAGCAAATGCATTGTCTTTATCCAACAAAACTCTGATAAGGACCAAGTCTCCTTCTGAGAACTTGCTTTCTGTTGTCGGATTGAACAGAGCATCATTTGCTCTGTCTGACTGCTGCTGCTTCAGAGCTGCATGACCATTCAGAATCTTGAGTCTATCCTGTAATTGCAGCAAGACAGTTTGCTGAGGGGTATGCATTATTTGACCCAAATCAGCAGGTGACACCTCTGGATCAATGGGGAGCTTCATGACTCTTCCTGTCATAAGCTCATAAGGGCTGATACCTGTGGCCCTTAAAGGAACGGCTCGCAAGACAATTAACACTGTGGGCTTATCAGTCGGTGGAAGTGTAGGATCTGTTCATGAACATGAATAGGCAGCTCCCGTATCAACAAGCGCATTACATAACCGGCCTCCAAAGTTAGTTCTAATTTTGATACGATTACCACAGTGGATAACACTGCCTACAGAAACGGAGGCCACGCACCCTTATTGAGGACCGCTGTTTCTATCTGACCGGTTTTTGAGGTCAGATGTTATGAGCTTCGCTTATACAGCATCTAACTGCTGACTGATCAGTGCAAGCTGCTCTCTTAATGTCTGATATTCACCAGTAGGTCTAGCCTCTTGTCGTTCCTTTGGCTTATGTGCCCTTTTAAACTTCTGTATGTTTAGCTTGAAACAGTCCTCAATTAGGTGTCCTGCTTTGTTACAAAATTTGCAACGTTTCTCAGAAGTACTTGGTTTGCTAGCAACTCCACCCTCAGCTACCCACTGAACTGTTGCAAGAGGTCTCTTGTTTGTTTTCAAGTGACTCTCCATTCCCATAACCCACCTGACTATGGAGTCAAATGTGTTATCTGGAGGATTTGCTCCATGACTTAGTGCCTGCTGCACATGTGGACCTGTATTATTTTTAAGGAGTTGCAACAGGATTTCATTATCCTTAGTTGGCTCTTCAATTCCTGAATACTCCCTAAAAACTACCCAAAGTTACCTTTTAGAGCCAAAGCCCAGAAAGAAGAGACCCCACACCCACAAACCTCTCTTTTTATATCCCCCCAGCATCTCAAAGGGACAGCAGTCACAAAAACCAGGTTAACCAATGGGAATCAGGTTGCTGGTAAAGACATCAGAGTACATTTGCATACAGTGTGCATTCCATACAGGACTGCCACCTTTGGGGTGAAGTCCACAAACCTTATCAGGGAGTGGTGGAACTCTTACCCTGTTAGCATAATCTCTCTCAGCACACAACAAGCTGCAAAATGAGACTAAACATGCCACACAAACACACTGATATAACTAAAATACAAATGGTCAGTTTTATCACATTGCTATGGGAACCTCTTGAGGTAACCCACCATTTGTTGCCCCCCATGGTTTTATGGAGGAACACCAGATCCTGCATCCTCCACAGGAACATCCACCACTCTTACACCTACACCATCTCCATCCCCCACAGGAACACATCTGATCACTCCTACAAATTCCCCCTCAGGGATGCCAAAATGTAGAAACATTCAGCGGCCCGAGAGTGAGTGTCTCTGTCATAGTGGAGCGAAGGGCAGTGATGTGCTTCCTGAAATACCAGAACTGGATCAGGGTGATGGCGAGTATTAAAGAACTGACCAGGACGCATCCCCGGAAAACCCAGTCCCACCAGGTATACATGTACTCCGCTGAAAGGGTTGAAGCACTGGTCAGGATTCTCACCGTCTCACTGGCGAGATGCACTTCCACTTGTGCTTGACAAAGATGATAGCTGGTTGTCTAAATCAGGCGCTGAACCAGCTGTACAGTGTCTGTTAGAGGTTTTGTGCTTTCCTCATAGAAAGTGTCTTCCCACCATGGAGAAACATCAGTGTCCATTGGTATCCTACCCAGAATGCTTAAAGGTCCCATTGTGAAGTCATCTCTCACCTCTAGACAGAACGAGTGATTGGCAGGGCACAGAAGACCCCCATAACTGAAAGATGTCATTTCACTAATCACACACCACTGGGTGTGTGACACTTGGACTGCATCAGAGTATCCATGCAACGAATGAACATTGATCAACTTAGTATCATTTGAAGAGACAGGTTGTAATGTATTGCATGTACAGATTACATAACTGGCTGTTTCATGGCAGCAAGAACGTGTAGTAAGCAACATTTCAGAACCCTTTACAGTCATATAACCAGTCACCTGATCCCATTACAGTCACCTGATCCCATTTGACCACCTGATCCCTGATAACCGTACCCAATGAACGTATAGTGGTGGAATCTGGAAACATTTCCTCAGGGTGAATAAAAGGATGAGTTGCATAAAAACCAATACAACCAGGGCACTCGTTTTCATTGTACATCATAATAGTTGTAAGAAGTTCAGCATAATAGATGGTTTTCATAGAAATTGATTTAAACCAATGATCAAGATCAAGCATTTCAATCAAATCAGCTAAGGCATGACGTGGTGATTTCTGGAATCGGAGATCCAATACCTCCTGCCTTGCTGCTGTAAACAGATCTTGAGCATAAGATCTGCATGCAATATCAAGCTCTAAGGTGTGTGTTTGGTTAAAAATCATATGACTAAGGTGTAATAAAGCTTGAGCTTCTGACTTTACTGCTTTAATAATATTATCTTCACCATTAGTCAGATGTTGAAAACCAGTTGCAAACTGATTGGTAAGCCAAGATGTATACTGTGATTGTTTGGAAATTTGGTATGTGTTTATTAGTGAATTACTACTACCAAATAATCCAGTGATGTCCGAGAATAGATCTCGCTTCATGCGTGCCTGTGAGTATGGAGTTTGGACAGCTAATCTGCTTTTGTAGTCATACACTAAATCTTCAATTTTATGTTTTAATGTAGGCTTTACAATGTGTCAGATAAGCTGAGAGGATATTTGAAATATTGTAACTAACATGAACCATAACAAAGTTTACATCGTGCAATAGAGTCTTATTAATGTTTCCTCTAATAAGACCAGCTAGAGGGACAGGGTATGTATTTGGACACTGTGTTGGTTTGTGGTAGCCGTATGTCGTTAGATTGAAACAATGTTTACGTGTCCATGTGCAATTTTCTGCACCTGTCTACAAATTTAGGTCAGCTTCACACCTACCAACACAATACATGCCTTCCCGACGTTTTGTCCAAACAAAAGGTTTGGGCGTAATAGAATAATCCTGTGGAGAAAAGAGATTAAAAAGATGGGATGTATACATGTTTTGTGTAGAATTGAGTGGTTCTATATGTGTGCACTCGTACATGGCAGGTTCAAGTTCTTTTGTGTTATAGCACCTCCGAGGATCTACTCCATTATTTCCTCGCTTGTATAATGTGCTTAAAAAACCTGCTTCTTGACCATCAATTGATTTTAGTTTTATCCATGTTGTAGAATTGGCTTGGCTTGGAACATGGATAATAAGGATAGAAAAACTAATTGTAGGAGGATGGGTGGAACCTAAATTACAGAAAATTTGAGTTATACAATTTGGTTCTGGTGCTACACCAGGAGGCCATGTAACTATTTGCTTGGGTAAAATTGTCAGTGAATTTGGTGTGAATGGCCCCTTGAAGTATTTCCATACCCATCTCCCACATTCGAGCATGTGGCTCAATTTGACTCACTGTCCTAGCTCAATGCAGGTTTCTTTGGTCACCGTCCTAGCATCAGGGATCCATGGAACTGCAGTAGTGAGTCTGTGAATGTGAGAATGAAAACAGAACAACATGCTCTACATTTACTCACTATGTTTGAATAACTTACATTGGGTCATATGGTACCACTTTAGTTTCTGCCTTGCTTTGACAGCTATACAGCTGTTGCAAACTCCTTTGACTTCATAAGGTCCATGCCAGCGTGGAGCAAATGCATTGTCTTTATCCAACAAAACTCTGATAAGGACCAAGTCTCCTTCTGAGAACTTGCTTTCTGTTGTCGGATTGAACAGAGCATCATTTGCTCTGTCTGACTGCTGCTGCTTCAGAGCTGCATGACCATTCAGAATCTTGAGTCTATCCTGTAATTGCAGCAAGACAGTTTGCTGAGGGGTATGCATTATTTGACCCAAATCAGCAGGTGACACCTCTGGATCAATGGGGAGCTTCATGACTCTTCCTGTCATAAGCTCATAAGGGCTGATACCTGTGGCCCTTAAAGGAACGGCTCGCAAGACAATTAACACTGTGGGCTTATCAGTCGGTGGAAGTGTAGGATCTGTTCATGAACATGAATAGGCAGCTCCCGTATCAACAAGCGCATTACATAACCGGCCTCCAAAGTTAGTTCTAATTTTGATACGATTACCACAGTGGATAACACTGCCTACAGAAACGGAGGCCACGCACCCTTATTGAGGACCGCTGTTTCTATCTGACCGGTTTTTGAGGTCAGATGTTATGAGCTTCGCTTATACAGCATCTAACTGCTGACTGATCAGTGCAAGCTGCTCTCTTAATGTCTGATATTCACCAGTAGGTCTAGCCTCTTGTCGTTCCTTTGGCTTATGTGCCCTTTTAAACTTCTGTATGTTTAGCTTGAAACAGTCCTCAATTAGGTGTCCTGCTTTGTTACAAAATTTGCAACGTTTCTCAGAAGTACTTGGTTTGCTAGCAACTCCACCCTCAGCTACCCACTGAACTGTTGCAAGAGGTCTCTTGTTTGTTTTCAAGTGACTCTCCATTCCCATAACCCACCTGACTATGGAGTCAAATGTGTTATCTGGAGGATTTGCTCCATGACTTAGTGCCTGCTGCACATGTGGACCTGTATTATTTTTAAGGAGTTGCAACAGGATTTCATTATCCTTAGTTGGCTCTTCAATTCCTGAATACTCCCTAAAAACTACCCAAAGTTACCTTTTAGAGCCAAAGCCCAGAAAGAAGAGACCCCACACCCACAAACCTCTCTTTTTATATCCCCCCAGCATCTCAAAGGGACAGCAGTCACAAAAACCAGGTTAACCAATGGGAATCAGGTTGCTGGTAAAGACATCAGAGTACATTTGCATACAGTGTGCATTCCATACAGGACTGCCACCTTTGGGGTGAAGTCTACAAACCTTCTCAGGGAGTGATGGAACTCTTACCCTGTTAGCATAACCTTTACCCAGTACACAACAAGCTGCAAAATGAGACTAAACATGCCACACAAACACACTGATATAACTAAAATACAAATGGTCAGTTTTATCACATTGCTATGGGAACCTCTTGAGGTAACCCACCATTTGTTGCCCCCCATGGTTTTATGGAGGAACACCAGATCCTGCATCCCCCACAGGAACACATCTGATCACTCCTACAAGGCCATGACTGACTACTTAGTATCTTGAGTTCAAGAAATAAAATATTGATTTATATTTTATTTTCTTTTTTAATACTTTGTCTTATTTCTGTTCAGTAGTATTTACTTAAAATTACTTACATTTTAAGTAATTTTAAGTAATTTACATTAACCACTACTTAGACACTGAGAAAATGACTTGTCACATATGGCCGCACCCTCCTCCCTTAGCTGTCACTCCGGGTTCCCTCGTGTCTGTGTTCCTTGCCCGTTCACCCCGCCCTGCTCGTTTGTCTCCGTGATTCCTATTTATTACCATGCCCCTGTGTCATTGTCATCACCTGTTCCTTGTTTCGGTTCTGTGTATATTAGCCCCTGAGTCTCCCTTGTCCTTCATCGGTTATTTTGGTTGTTTGGTTATCTTGGATGTTCTTGGTGAGTTCGTTGTACTCTCTGGTTTTGTTTGCTTTCCGCACGTTGATTCCTGTTCTCTGTGTATTCCCTGCCTAGTTAGTGTTTCCCTGTGTTCATCATGCCTGTCTATGTTTGTTATTCTGACTGCCCACCCGTTATGACTCGGACTGTTTCAGCGACAACGATGATGGTATGCCCTGTAATAAATCTCGCTTTTCTCAGCATTTGTGTCCGTCCCCTCGCTCCGCAGCGCAAGCTACGTTACATGACTTCTCTAAACTACTACTGGTATACTAAAGACATTCTGACTAGTAAGTAAAAGAGAACATGCTCATGAAATGTAGGCCATAATGTGGACACCACAAACAGCACACAAGAGCAAAAACAAAGACAGAAACATGGAGTTTCACACTACAAGCTGATTTTTTAAAGTCTGAAGTAAACAGCCTAGGCTACCGAATAAAACGCAGCAGGTTAAAAAAATCGGCCGCATTGGTTAAAACAAACTGCAACTCAGACTTGTGTTTTGCCTATATGTGTCTGCCTGGCCTGACTACAAACAGCAAGCTAACAAAATGGAAGAAAAGTGTTCAACAATAAAGTTTTTAAGTTGATCAGTTTAAAACATTTAATTTTCAATTTATTAAATTTAAAATTGTTAGTAAATTTCAATGTGTGCAAATATGAGTAATGCAATAAAACTTAAATATTTATGTACATTGAAATTAAACAGTTGAGTAGATATAAAATCCAGGTTTACAGTGAAGTATTGTGAAATATATACATACAAATATACAAATTAAGGAGTCTAGAAAAGTTTGTGACTAAGTCAATAATTATTTACATTTCTTAGTTCAAATGTACAACAATAATTTAAAAATAGGTATATGTATTCTGATTTTTCATAATGCACATCACACATTAAGAATCCATGTCCATTCTGTGTCAGCATCTGTATTCCTGTTCTCTCCTTTCATTGGTGGAACCAGTCTCTAACCTTCTGAATCAATCCCCTTTCTGCTGGTGGAACTGGTTTCTCTGAGCTGGTCTTCACACTTTTCTCATAAACCTCCTCAAGCACTGACTGAGTCTCTCTGAGCTCTGAGAGTCTCTGTCTCAAAGTCTTCAACTCTCTGTCCTTCTCCTCCATCTGCCTGTTAAAATCCACCTGCATCTTGGACTTTGAGACCAAAATGTTTCTCTGGAGTTCAGGCATGATGATCTTCATGAGGTTCCTCTTGGCCTCCACCCTGGCCTCTCCTTCATACCTCTCCATGATCTCCTCCATCTCCTGTCTGTGTCTCTCCTCCATTCCTCTTCTCTCCATCTCTCGTTTCTCTTTCAGTTTTTTCACCTTTTCTTCTGTTTCTATGCGTCGGTCTACCTCTCTGTCAAGGTCTCGTTTCAGTTCTCTCTTTATTTCTTCGTTCTTTTCTTCTTTCATCTTTCTCTCCAGTTCAGTTGTTCGATCATTAAGTTGTCTGATATCTCCTTCATGTCCTTGTATCACTCCCTCTATCTTTTTCAGAGAGTCTTGCATCTCCTTTTCCAGTTTCTCTTTTATTTCTCTTTCTTCATTTGCTTTTTTCTTTTCTCTTTCCTTCATGACTTTTCTCTCCATCTCTCTGATAACAGATTCTGTCTCCAGGTAAATCTCACTACTATATAATCTCTCTCTCCTTCCTTCCACCATCTTCTCTATCTTCTCCAGCAGGTCTGAGATCTGAGACCCATCCCTCCTTTCCTTAATGTTGAGACAGTGAAACCTGTTCCCACATTTCTCCACAAGTGTCTGGACCTCTTGGCTTCCTGACTGAATGAACTGTTCAGGATTTTGCTCTTTCTCAGCAACAGTGAAGAGGATCATGGTGTTCCTCCAACATCTCTCTCCAAACATTTCCTCCATTCTCTCCAGCATCCCTTTCTCCTCTCCTGCAGGCTGCTTCACTGGTATGACTAGGAGGAAGGCGTGGGGTCCTGGGGTAGACAGACGGACACAGAGTCCCACGTCCTGTCTCACCTCCTCCAGAGAGAGTTCAGGGCAGAACCAGTCAGGAGTGTCCACCACAGTCACCTTCCTCCCAGCCACCTCCCCCTGTCTGCTCTCACTCTGCTGGGGGAGTGTAGATGTAGCAGCCTGGCTCCTCTCCTCTCTGCCCAGGATGGTGTTTCCTGCTGCACTCTTCCCAGACCCAGTCCTCCCCAGCAGCACCAGTCTGAGTTCTGGTACTGGAACCAGCACTGGAGAGTCTGGACTGGAGGATTCTCCACCCACTGGAAAAGAACAAGAATGAGTCATTCAACTAAGAATATTTTACAGCACTTTGGTGATTGGTGCTGTTCAGAGAAATCCTTAAGCTACTATATGAGACTATTAATCACTTCCAGACTTTTTCTCCTCCAGACTGGTTCTTCTGATTGTGGAGTCTCTCCACTCACTAACATTCAGCAGCATCAATGCTGTATGTTGTTCACAGCCCAAAATTGTAATTGGTATGCACCCCACTTATTGTTGTTGTGCTGTTGTAATTGTCACGTGTCAATAAATGTTCTGTGTTTCTCACTGATCTCTCAGCTTCTCCTCACTCACACCATGACAGTCATCCAGTGACTTTACTCTTAGTATTAAACTTTATGTTTTATAAATTCTGAGATCAAATCCACTATCTAGAGTTCAGACTCTCTCCCCATCATGTCTCCTTATAGTTTACGCTGTAGTTTCACACATGAACTTGCCTCACACCTCAAGGTTCCACACGTTACACAATAACATGTGGAACCTTAACCCACTGTGCCATGCAGCATAGCAATACGAACTCCACTACCCAGAATCCCACTACCCAACTCCAAAAACAGTCCAAAAACATGGAGGTTAAGTAAATTGGCAGTCAACAAAAAAAAAATTCTCCCTGAGTGTGTGTCTGTGTCTCTATGTTCAATAAAAAGTAGTGTCTGTGTGCGTGTGTGTTCTTGTATGCCCAGTGGTGGATGGTGCTCTGCCACTAGAGTCTGTCCTCTCTCCCCTTCCTGCACCCCATTCAGTCCCCCAGGGGGCTGTGGCTTCCGGTAGAGAGTACGCTGTGCGCAATTGGCTGCCGCTTCTCGCCGGTGTGTGTGTGATTGATTGTCTGTGACTTGTAACTGTGTAAAGCGCCTTGGGAATCTGGAAAGGCGCTATATAAATCGAACATTCATTCATTCATTCATTCAGATCCTCCCGCCCTCATTATTAATTATCACCTGTTTCCTATTATCACTCTCTCACTCTCTCATAATACCAGCACAGGTTCTATGGCTCTTTGTGAAGTATTGAAGAATCCTAGTAAGTGTACTGGGCATTTTCTCATTATTCATGTATTTGCCTGCCTGTTTCCCCCATTTGATTTGCCCTTCAGATGTGGTTGTCTGTATTGTGGTTTGGACTCTGGACTGTATTTTTTTGATTCTGGATTACGTTTCTTGATATATAGATGTAACAGAATGGACTGTGTTCAGGGTGGGTGTAATGTCTGGGCTGGGACAATAGGGGAGCTGTGGTGCTGAATGACAGGAAGTGCCCAGTCTGAAATGATTGCTCCCCTTTAAAAGCAGGAAGTTGGAGGTGCTGGTGGGGTTTTTTTGGTCTCCTCTGTGCAGGGGGTAAGGTTGGTGGCGTACAGGTTTGTTTCTTTTGGAGTGTCTCTGTTAGGTGTGTGAGGTATTGTTTGTGGGTGTGTGGGTTGAGACTGTTTGACTGGTCTGGTTAACTTATCAGTGACTTGCTTGATCTCTGTGGTTGGTAGTGATGGCAAAACGAGGCTTCATGAACCAATGGGGCTTTCCATCTAAAAGGTTCACCAAAAGGTTCATTAGCCGAAGTCTCGTTGACTCGTTCTCCCTAGTGACACCTGCTGTGCAAAAGGATATATGACAGACTCAATTAATTCTGAGTCAGAGAAAACTGGAATGTCTGTGTATAAAATAAAATATTTTTGCCACGTCCCAATGAATATAAAAGTGTGTTTTTACATGGAAATATTATTATTTGAGTGATGTGATGTTGAACAAGTAAAATAAATACTTAAAATAAATGCTTGTGGAACTGGGAGTACAAGAGTGCTTATGGAACTGAAAGACAGGATACTGCAACAGATGGAACAAATATAAATAATACTTTATTTAAATTTTTATTTTTTTAAAGAAGCTTTTTAACAGTGTTGGGGTTGAGTCGATTCCTTTTCTTAGACGCCTTAGAAGTCTACCTAGCTTAGAACTAGCTTAAAGTCTATAATAATACGAATAATAAATAATAGCTGATCTAATCTATTTTATAACACTCTCACCTAAGTTTTTAACTAATATTCAGACTTCACATCAAATTATTACAACCTATATGACCGATCTAAAAATTGGATTAATCAATATTCGATCGCTCAACTCAAAAGCAGTTTTTATGAATGAACTTATAACAGACCAGAAAATTGATATTCTATGTCTAACTGAAACATGGATTCAATCTGGTGATTATTTAACTCTAAACAAAGCCACTGCTGTGGGACATAGTTATATACATAGACCGAGATTGTCAGGCAGACATCATCTATCGTGATTGTTTAGAAATTCATCAGAAGTACTTCGATATCTCAAACTCATTTGAGATGCAGTCTATTAATGTAATTAGTCCATCTGAAAATAAAAGTGCAGCAAATTTAGCAGTATGTAGTGACAAAATAATAATAGTAGGAGACTTTAACATACACTTTGATAATGCGGAGAATCCACTGACAAGGGCTTTTACCTCTGTATTGAACTCTGTCGGCATTAACACTAGGACTACCACCATTTTAATTCCAAACTTTTCTACCTGGTCTCCACCAGGGGGCAGTTCTGGGGACATTTGCATCCCATTAGGCCACCCTTTGTTATGTACATGCAGCCACTTATAGGTAGATGGGTGGGGGGGGGGGGGGGGGGGTGATGGTGTGAACCATCAGTTCATTGTTCTGCTGGATGTGTTCACTGACTCAGATAGAGAAGAAAAAACTCTGCAGTGGTCATTTGAGCTGTGTTTTTTCTGCCCTTCCCTTTTTATAATATAAATAATCTTTATTTCTATAGCACCTTTCATACATACATGCATGTGCTAAAAACTACTGAAAATAAGGTTTGTGGGTGTATGTGTGTAAGGCTGTGTGTGTGTGTGGGTGTATATGTGTTTGGGTGAATATAGATGTCCAATGTAGCAGCAGTTGGTGAACCATTGCTGTGTTTTTTTCTGCCCTTCCCTTTTTATAATAAAAATAATAATAATAATCTTTATTTCTATAGCACCTTTCATACATTCATGCAACTCAAAGTGCTAAAACTACTGAAAATAAGGTTAAAAAATTACATTTCTATCCTGTCCTGGATGGTCCACCTTTATGGCCCCCATTCTTTGTTATGCACATCACAGCCCAGCTGAACGCCATCCCATGAACGGAGAGCCAACTGCTTTTTCCAGAAGGAAAGTGACTAGTGGCTTGCAAAGTTTCCTCTGTTTCATCTCTTTGGAGATACTTCAGACCATACAGGAGTGGACTGTTCAGCATGCACGCCAGACACAGCAAGAGCAAGAAAACTGGTTCATGGCCATCCCTGAACTAATGGCGTTCATTGCAATCCTCATCCTGCGAGGGATTGTCCGCCTTCCAGCGGTGCATGACGCATGGTCTGCAAAACTGGGAGTGCCCTCCATCATGAAGATAATGTCGCAAAACCGCTTTCAGGACATCATGCGGCACCTACGCTTTGACGACAAGGACACACGCCATGAACGAGCTGCAACTGACTGGTTTGCTGCAATTTCTAATATTTGGAAATCTTTCGTTGGCAACTGCATCACTTCGTACCACCCAGGAAGGCATATCACCATAGATGAGCAACTTTTCCCATCCAAGACCCGTTGCTGTTTTCTTCAGTATATAGCCACAAAACCAGACAAGTTTGGGATAAAGTTCTGGGTGGCATGTGACCTGAAAACCAAGTACGTATCCAACATCATCCCATACCTTGGTAAAGACTCCAGTCGTCCCACAGGGGAAAGACTATCGGAAAATGTGGTGATGAAGCTCATGGAACCATTTATGGACAAAGGAAGAACTGTTACCACAGACAATTTTTTCACCTCACTGTCACTAGCAAAACGATTGCTGGGCCGGAAGACCACCCTCCTTGGCACAGTAAACAGGATTCGTCGTGAGCTTCCAGACTCTGCCAAAAAGACTTTGGTCCGTGAGGAATTCAGCACACAGGTGTTTTCAACCTCTGGTGCCACACTGACCGTTTACGCACCCAAACGTAGAAAGACTGTCTGCATCCTCAGTACCATGCACAGTACGGTGGAGACTGGGAACACAAAAAAAAGCCAAACACAATCACTGACTACAACTCCCTAAAATGTGGTGTGGATATAATGGACCAGATGTACGAAAGTACACTGTGCGTTGCGGAACACGGCGTTGGCCAGTCGCTGTGTTTTGTAATCTGATTGACATTGCAGCACTGAATGCCTATGTGCTTTTTCAAGCATGCACTGGGGTAAAGGAGAGACGGTCGGAGTTTTTGGTGAACCTTACTGAAGAGCTTGCACAGGCTCATGTGGCAGCCAAGGAGGTGGCCAAGGAAAAGGCTCAGCAGCAGCAACCACCCACACCTGACACAGGGAAAAGGGCATGGTGCCAGGTCAAGTGTTATTGCAAAAGTAACCGTGCCACTAATCGTTGTGTGTCTTGTGATAGGTTCACATGTGGCAAGTGCAGAAAGGAGATGATGTGGCAATGCCAGGTGTGTGCAGAATATTCATATGTGTATTTATATATACACCTATATACCAATAAAGCTAACTTAAATATAAATTTCTGGCAATGTTGACTTTTTTTGGGGGTGGGGGGTGGCTTCACCAATTCACCTTCACCTTGTTCCAGAGGACCATTTCTTCTGGACCTGCATATTCCCACCTCCACCCCTCCCCATACAAACACACAAACAGTACTCCTACATTTAGAATCAATGTAATGGCCGCATTTTCATAACACTGGTATGGCTGAACAGGCTACTCTCTGTGTGGTGATGGTGGTGGTACAGAATTGTTTTCTGATCCTTACATAAAAATAAAGTTGTCCTCCAAAGAAGGTGTGGGGGGTGGAGGTAGGCCAAAAAAAAGAGAGTAGGGAGAAAAGAAAAGTAAATTTTCTATTTTTGTTTGCCAGTTATGGCTGTTGTGTTTTTGAAAGAGACACACTGCAAAAAGTACCATCTTGATAAGTTAAAATTGCTCAAGAATATTATTCTATTTCAAGTAGCTGAGGGTTTTTTGTATAAATTTATGTAAAAATATCTTTACATATACCTATTGACAGTTTTAACTACTTAAAATAAGGTTAAAAAATCAGAGCCATTTTGAATAATCAATATGCCACTATAATTCAAATATTATGTTTGTGTCAATTTCACATTATTTTAACCTTCCACAAATCAAATCTCAAACATGGTCCTGAGTTGAGCAGACTTCTGCCAAGAGAGGTTGCAGTCTCATGAGGCAGCCAAAGGTGTGTATTGAAAGGTGTGTCAACAGCAACCACCCACAGCTGACACACGCCTCATTTACATAACACTGGAGGTAAGAAGGGCTTATCACACCTGCCAAGAGACCAAGAGTCTAGTTGGGACACTGTCGAAAGCAGGCGGCTTGGTAGTTCTAGTGGGGTACTGTCGAAAGCAGGCGGCTTGGTAGTTCTAGTAGGACCTACACATTATCGAAATCATACCCTAGATCTAATCTTAACGCTGGGTATCGATGTAGATAATATAAATATACTTCCGCAAACCCTAGCAATCTCCGATCACTATTTAGTCCAATTTGAGATTCATCTTAAGATAAATACCCGCCCGTCTCCTCGGCAGTGTATAAAGCGCTCGATAATTTCATCAACAGCAACACAGTTTATTGAAACCCTCCCTGACTTAACTGCTTTAGCCCACTCGCCATCCGATCCAGAAGAGTTAGATAGTCTAACCGACTGCTTAGAGAATACCTGCAGATCAGCTCTAGATATAGTAGCTCCACTAAAATATAAAAAAGCTAGATCCAAAAAGCTCGCCCCGTGGTACACTGACCAAACTAGAAACTTAAAACAAATAGCACGTAAATTAGAGCGGAAATGGCGAGCCACTAAATTGGAAGTATTCCATTGTGCCTGGAAGGATAGCATTATTGACTACAAATGGGCACTCACTAAAGCACGCTCAGCATACTTAGCCTCACTGATAGAGAAAAATAAAAACAACCCTAGATTTCTTTTTAATACTATTTCTAAACTTACAAAAAATCAAGCAAGCACAGAACCTCAGATTCCAGTAAACCTCACTAGTAATGTATTTATAGATTTCTTTGATAATAAAATAGAGAATATTAGAAAAACTATAAAACCTTTTATTAGCAATACAACTGGTATGTCATCTGGTTTGGTTGATATTGATTTAAATTACATACCGGGAGAAAAACTTGATGCTTTTCATCCACTCCCACAATCAGAATTAGAGAAAATAATTTCTTCCTTAAATTGTACTACCTGCACACTAGACTCCGTTCCCTCAAAGTTATTAAAAGAGGTATTACCAGCTGTAACTGAACCTCTTCTAACTATAGTTAACTCTTCCATTACAATAGGTCACATGCCCAAATCATGTAAATTAGCAATTATTAAACCTCTAATCAAGAAACCAAATCTTGATCCGACTGTGCTATCTAATTATAGACCCATTTTAAACACATCATTTATATCTAAGATCATAGAAAAAGCTTTTGTCCAGCAATTATGCCTATATCTGCATAGGAATAACATATTTGAAAAGTTCCAATCTGGTTTTAGGCCCCATCACAGTACTGAAACAGCATTAGTTAAAGTAACAAATTATCTCCTCCTTGCTTCAGATCAAGGCTATGTATCACTGTTAGTGCTTCCTAATCTTAGTGCAGCATTCGACACAATTGATCATAGGATCTTGCTAGAAAGGTGAAAACGCTGGGTTGGAGTCTCTGGCACAGCCCTTTCATGGTTTTATTCTTACTTAACAAATCGCTATCAGTTTGTAGAGCTCAATAATATTCCATCCAAACATACAATAGTTAAATATGGGGTCCCGCAAGGCTCCATCTTAGGACCACTATTATTTACATTATATATGCTACCATTGGGCACAGTTATAAACAAACATGGTGTCAATTTTCACTGCTATGCAGATGACACTCAACTTTACATATCAGCCAAACCTGATGACAAACTCAGTTTAGGAAAAATTGAGGCCTGTGTAAAAGATATTAAATGCTGGATGTGTCTAAAGTTCCTTTAACTAAATGAGGACAAAACAGAAGTTCTCCTTGTGGGCCCTAAGGCCGCAAGACAAAAAATTCCAAATTTAATGCATAATCTTGCAGACTATCCCATTACACCTGGCACAGTAGCCAAAAACCTAGGCGTCATACTCAACTCCGACCTATCATTTGATAAATACATAGATAATACTACTAGGATAGCATTTCTACATCTCCGCAACATTGCCAAATTAAGAAATGCATTATCACAGGATGATGCAGAAAAACTGGTGCACGCCTTTGTTAGCTCTAGATTAGACTACTGCAATTCACTACTGTCAGGATGTTCAAATAGGAATCTAAATAAACTTCAAATAGTTCAAAATGCTGCAGCCAGAGTTCTGACCAGAACTAGAAAAATTCAGCATATTAGACCAGTCCTATCAGCCCTGCCCAGTTAAATTTCGTATTGATTTTAAAATTCTATTATTAACATATAAAGCACTACACGGGCTTGCTCCTGAATACCTCCAGGAACTTATTTCCTACTATGAACCCCCACGTCAACTAAGATCACAGGGTGCTGGTCTTTTATTAGTTCCACAAATTAATAAGGTAACAGCAGGGAGAAGAGCCTTTTCTTATAAGGCCCCCCAGCTTTGGAACAACCTTCCAAAATACATATGGGACTCTGACACAGTCACAATCTTTAAGTCTAGGTTGAAAACCCACCTATTTGGTTTAGCGTTTGATAATTAACATCCCCACCTTAGATCAAGGTACAGATCCAGGGGTTCATAGACGAAAGGTTTTATGGTTGACTGGAGTGCTGGTGCTGTCGTCCTGTCACTGCTCGTGGTCACTCAAGTTTGTTGACAGTGCAGTGGATGGATGCCATTGTCTCAGAATGCCCCCAAGCCTATGTTACCTTCTGGTTCTGCCTTTTTAGCTAGGCTGTAATAGTTTAACTTAATGCCGGAGTTGCTGCCACACTCCAGAAATGTGTTTAATTTCATGTGTCCTGTATATGTCCTCATACAGAGCTAATTTTCCCTGTTTTATTTTCTCCACATGGCTGCCTACCTGCTCGAGGAAAAATGAGATGAGGAGAGACAAGCGATTTATCCAGTGCCAGCCACCTACTACCAGAGGAGGATGGGTTCCCCTCCTGAGTCTTGGTTCCTCTCAAGGTTTCTTCCTCATGCAAAAAACTAGGGAGTTTTTCCTTGCCACTGTTGCCCTTGGCTTGCTCACTGGGGGCTAGGACTCGGCACTTGTAAAGCTGCTTTGTGACAACAACTGTTGTAAAAAGGGCTATATAAATAAAAATTGATTGATTGATTGATATAACAGAACTTTAACCACTAACTCTAACTAATTAACCAATGCACACCTCTCACAACACCAACTCAAAACCCACAAAGGGCCGCAAGTCTCAAACTAGAGTCCTGCACCGGGTCGGGTACGGGTACAGGCAAATAGATGCTGAAACGAGTGGGTTTTACACATACCGCAATTTAACGGGTGGGTATGCGGGCGGGTAAGTTAAATACGGGCCACCTAAGGACGAATCGTTCGATGTTCTTTTGTGGTGGAAAGAACAACAAGACGATTTCCCCAACCTGGCAACAACTGCCCAAAGTGTCCTCTCAATCCCCGCATCCAGCGCTGGGAGTGAGAGATTTTTCCTCCGCTGGTTTTGTGATCCAAGAGCGTAGAACGCAGCTCAAACGTGGGACTGTGGACGATATACTGTTCCTGCACAGTAACCTAGGATAGATTTGTGATTTTGCGATTTTATTTAGTTGTTATACTGGCATTTGTTCCCTCTCGTTTTGCATTGTGCTTAGCGCAGGCAGTAGTTTGGATTTTGCAATGTGTGTTTGATGTATGTTTTTAGATAGTGTTTTAAAGCTAATAAAGGTAATTCTATTTAATTACTGGGGTTCAAGCTTGTGCATTGGGGCCACTGGCTGGGATGAGGAGTCTAGCTGTTCACCACAGGCTTAGTCCAGGTTTTGTAGAGGTTTACTTCTGATGAGCTGTAATAGTTTTAACCCTTTTCACACCAAATGGTTGGGTGGTTTTGTAGTGGGCTTTGTAGCTAGGGTGTATGATTGCTGTGCTCCCTGTTTGTAGTGTTGCCCCTGTAGGTGAGCAGCTACCCCTCCAATCCTCCCATGTCTGATGTTATTTGCTTTAATAAACCCTCAAGTACATTTGATCTGTCTTGTTGCTCTTCTGTGGTGTTGACAACTTACTGGTGTCCAAACCTGGTGTTACATATACGGCTCTCTCTCTTTTTTCCCTTCCTACCCAAAACCTGTTACTAAACTTCTTCCTGTTTCTACATACGTCTGTGCTTCCTGTCGTGTCCCTCCCATCACACACTGTTACCCAACACTGTCCATGTCATCTGATCTGTCTCCTCCCATCACACACTGTTACCCAACACTGTCCATGTCCTCTGTTCTGACCCCCCCCATCACCCGGGGACGTAACACATAAAGCCTGGTTTATACTTTTGCGAGTGACCGTAGCGCCCACCTCGCGCGAGCGGTGTAGGCGTTTATACTTTCGCGAACGTCACGAGCGTCACTGCAGTGTTCTCCGAAACGATAGGTGGCAATAGATGGCAGTGTAGAATAAAAAACCTCTGCAAAACTGGTGAAAGAACATTTTTACCTGACCAGAGACCGTATATATACACCAGGCATCAAACGTAAATATGGCTTTGCAATGTTGTCCGAAACGATATGTGGTAGTATAAAGAAACACACCTCAAAAAAAGGGGAATGAACATTTACCTGACGCATTTTGATGTTGCTTTGTGTTTCAGGTTTGAAAAGTGCTGGAATTTAGGCTAAAGTACATTAAAATGTTGAAATTGTAACTACTTCGTTTCACAACAACTAGCTGTCTGACTGAACAGTTCTCTTGTATTACGTTAACAAATACGAGCCTCTTGTAATTCCAGGATGAAACATGAGTGAACGTGAAGACGTTAAGATTGGGCGTTTTGAAAATAAACAACCATTAAATAATGTGATAAAAAAGCGAATTATTTCGAATCATTTCGAGTATATGTATTAATATTTAACTTAATTATGTTTATTGTGCTGGAAAATATTGAAATGGACCTTGAAAGTGCCATACAAGTGCTTTAATTCCACCTTGTAAAGGTGTATGAACCCTGCAAACATGACTTTGTCCATCGCGCTGAAGCGCAGCGCGCGCGAAGTTTCAAAATCGAGAGGTGCACGACCTCGCGCAGTGATAGCGCGCGAGGCCCTCGCGCATGGGCGGAGCCACAGAGTTAACGTCATTTTCGCTGCGCGGACCCTCGCGCCGCTCGCGACGCGTCAAGTATAAACCAGGCTTAATACAGTGTAATTCTACACCTGGATCAACATTATATTACTTTTACCATTTAGTAGTACTGCCCTTTGGAAAATACTTTTTTCATTTTCTTTAGAATGAAAAGACTCACTTGCTGGAGGATCCAACTCTTTACTGTTTCTTTTCCTGACTGGGACTGGTGGGTCTGGGTTTGTCTTCTCCTGCAGCTGTCTG
Source organism: Brachyhypopomus gauderio (assembly GCF_052324685.1). NCBI lineage: Eukaryota > Metazoa > Chordata > Actinopteri > Gymnotiformes > Hypopomidae > Brachyhypopomus > Brachyhypopomus gauderio. The sequence goes on from NC_135217.1 coordinate 1,415,761, forward strand.
CTTCTCTCCTCTAGAATTCTGTATTTCTCCTCTAGAAGTCTGTCTTTCTCCTCATCCTGCTTGTCTTTCTCTTCAAGCTGTTTGTTCTTTTTTGCCAGTTCAGTTTTCTGTTGTTCCAGTAGGATCATCATCTCCTGGTGTTGGCTGCTCTTGTCCTGTAGGTGCTTTCCCAGTATCTCCAGTTGGTTTTTACTGGTTTCTCCCTCTCTGACTGTGTTCTCCAGTAGTGTCTCTCTCTCACTCAGCACTTTGCTCATATTCTCCAGTTGTGAGTGTTTCCCCTCCAGCTCTCTCTGATTATCCTCTAATGTCCTTCTTCTTTGTCTAAGTTCATCTTTAATCTCCCTGCTCTGTGTCTCCTTCTCTTCTATTGTCTTGTCCTGCAGCTGAAGGGTTTCTGAATTTTCTTTCAGAAGTCTCTCTTTCTCCTGCAGTTCTTTCTCCAGTGATTCTACCTTTTTTTTACTGGTTTCTACCTCATTCACTGTGGTCTCCAGTAGTCTCTCTCTCTCACCCAGCAGACTGGTCATATTCTCCAGTTGTGAGTCTTTCTGTGTGAGTTGATGCAGTGCATCAGCAAATCTTTCATTAGTTTCCTGTAACAGTGCATCTCTCTGAGAAGCAGATCTGATGGTCTCTAAATGTTCTTTTATAACCACGTCTTTCTCTTCCAGCTCCATGTCTTTATCTTTCAGCTGTTCCTTCATCTCACTTATTTCTTTGTCTTTCTCCACAAGTCTTTGCTTCATTTCTCGCAGTTGTTTTCTGTAATTCTCCTCTAATTTCTCTGTTTGTCTCAGTTCATCTTTAATCTCTCTGAGCTGTGTCTCATTCTCTTCTATTGTCTTGTCCTTCATCTGAAGTGTATTTGTCTTTTCTTTCAGAAGTCTCTCTTTCTCCTGTAGTTCCTTTCCCAGTGTCTCCAGTTGGTGTTTACTGGTTTCCACCTCTTTTGCTGTGTTCTTCAGTAGTCCCTCTTTCTCCTTGACCAGTTCATCCCTCTCATTTATTATTTTATTTTGGTTCTCTATTGTCTTTAAATGTCCCTCTAATTCAGTGTCTTTTTGTCTGAGTTGGTTGTTTTTCTCTTCTACAGTTTTATTTCTCTCCTCTAGTTGTGAGTGTTTCTCCTCCAGTTCTCTCCTATTCTCCACTAAGGTCCTTCTTCTTTGACTCAGTACATCTTTAATCTCTCTGAACTGTGTCTCCTTCTCTTCCTGTGTCTTGTTCTGCAGCTGAAGGTACACTGTGATAAAAAATAGAAAAATATCAATTCATCTGTATGTTAATTTTTAAAACATAACATATCAAATCGGTAGTTTTGAAATTTTTAACTAAGAACAAAACTTGCACCTGTGAAAAGCCATGCATTTAGTATAAATCGAGTATATGTACACATATGTCCACATGCATGACTGAAGAACATGCATGACTCCCTACATCTTTACTGATCAGCAGTATCCACTGAATCTCCTGTTACTGAACAGGTCTCACCACTGTGAAGACTGTAAAACACTGGTGTCCAGGTAAAGATCCTCCCACCCCTCCCTCACTTGGGGATTATGTCTGGATTACCCAGATCAAGGCTGCAGTGTGAACCCTAATCCCCCTGTGAGTAAATCTCTGAGCTCACGACACTGTTCCCTCCAGTGGTGGAGATGTGGAGATGTTCTCTGACTCTTTCTACCTTAACAAACTCTGAGGACCAAAGCCAAGAACATTAGTAAGAACACAGGAAGATCTCTCACACAAATAGACAATTATATTTTCTCTTCTTTCATTAATAAACCTGCCACACATCACATGGACACCACTGGTTTGACTGGGGTTTATACATGGACACCACTGGTTCCACTGGGGTTTATTGTTCTTTATGTATAGAGAAGTGCACACACACCAACAAAATATCTATGCACAGCAAACCAAAATGAAAACTTTATTTATATTAACAAGTGTAATATTAACATTTATGGCTGGTATAAATAAAAATAAAAACTGTAAATCTAAGAGCTGTTTATTTCACAGTACAGCATGAGTCCTCCCTTCATCTCTGTAAATTACAACTGAACGTTTGAATGACGATTTACCTGCTAAGCTTCAGCTTACCTCGTGTTAGCGAACTAGCTGCTAATGTGAAATTCAACAACCCTTTTATACTTGTACTTATATTAGTCTCATAGTGTTACACTTGTTGTGGTCTGTGTATCTAAGCGTGTATTTTGTCCTTGTCTGTTATTTGTACTGTGTGGTGTAGCTGCCCCCCCCCCCCCCAACATGTGGTTATAACTCATATAATAAAATCATATTGTACAAAAGTTCTTATTTTTCTACTCACCAGTCAGCAGAGCAGATTCCTCCATTTTCATTCTCTCCTCTTCTGTCCATCTTCTGTCTCTCTGTGGAAGTGAATTAAACAGAGTGAAGGATCCATGATGTCATAATAATAATAATAATAATAATCTTTATTTGTATAGCACCTTTCATACATACATGTAACTCAAAGTGCTTTACAGTATAAATAAAAGAAACATTAAAAGGAGATAAGACAAAGACAAAAAGAAAATGTTAAAAGAAATTAAAGATAAAAATATTAAAATAACATAAAAAGTAAAAAGTGAACTAAGATAATAAAAAGTAAATTAAATAAGATAAAACTATTAAGATAAGAGTTTCTTAACTAAAAGCGGATCTAAACAGGAATGTTTTGAGACTGCTCTTAAAACTATGCAGGGATGAAATGCCTCTGAGCTCTTCAGGAAGAGAATTCCAGAGCTTTGGGCCATAGTGGCTAAAAGCACCCTCGCCAATCTTTAATCGGCTTTTAGGAATCACCAGTAGATTACTGTTTGAAGACCTGAGAGACCTGACTGGAACATATCTAACAATCATTTCACTTAGGTAAAGAGGGGCAAGACCATGAAGACATTTAAAAACCATGACTAGAACCTTAAAATCTATTCTAAAGCTGACAGGTAACCAGTGCAGTGAGTGGAGTGCAGGTGTAATATGATCTCTCTTTCTCCTGCGGGTCAGAACCCTTGCAGCCGCGTTCTGAACTCGCTGTAGGTGCGAAATAGAGCTCTTTGGAAGAGCAGATAGAACAGCGTTACAATAATCTAGCCTTGATGTGATAAATGCATGGACAAGTTTTTCACTGTCAGCAGGAGAGAGCATATCTCGGACCTTAGCGATGTTTCGAAGATGAAAGTAAGCTGTCTTGCATGTAGTCATGATGTGTGATTTGAAGCTGAGCTCATTATCAAAGGTGACGCCCAGGTTCTTAACACATTGTCTGGCTTTCAGATTCATTTGATTTAAATAAGTCTGGACATCATTCCTTTGTGAATCACTGCCAAGAACAAGAACCTCTGTCTTCTGTTTATTTAATTGCAGAAAATTGTCAGACATCCATGTCTGTATATCATCTATGCAGTCAAACAGTGAGCAAATTGATTTTAGGGCTTTAGGTTCTAGCGAAATATAAAGTTGAGTGTCATCTGCATATTGATGATAACTAATGCCATGTTTATTAATGATGTGTGGAAACGGAAGCATATATAGGTTGAATAGTAACGGCCCAAGAATTGATCCTTGGGGGACTCCACAAGTTATTTTTTGACGTGTGGAGGAAGAGGTACCTAATGCTACATAGTAATCACGCCCAGTTAGGTACGATCTAAACCAGTCTAAGACTAAGCCACTAAGGCCTACCCAGCTCTGTAGTCGATCAAGAAGTATTTCATGATCAACGGTGTCAAAAGCGGCACTTAAATCTAGCAGAAAAAGGACTGAGAGTTTGCCTGCATCCTTATTCAATCTCAAGTCATTTACTACCTTAACTAGGGCTGTTTCAGTGCTGTGGAGAGCTCTGAAACCAGATTGAAGTGTGTCATTTATTTGATTTACATACTGTGTGTTATATGAAGGACCAGTGTGGATTATTGAGAGTTGATATTATTAAGAGTGCAGACCCTGCTGACTGTAGCTGCTGTAAACTGATACTGTGTTTGGTAGCACACAGTCAGAATACAGTCAGCTGAGGAACACAGTACAGTACAGACTGATCAGATTTACAATGAGTGATATTAATAATAATATTATTATTAATATTATTATTAATATTATTATTATTATTATTATTATTATTATTATTATTATTAAGTTAAACTTATATAGTGCCTTTACAAATCCAAAGGTCACTTTACAAATACAAAGCAAATTAAACAGAGCCCGAAGGAGGTGCAGGGGAAAAATGAAGGGAAAAAAGATGAGTTTTCAATAAAATTTTAAACTGAGGGAGAGAAAAAGTAGAGTGAAGAGAGGAGGGTAGAGAGTTCTTGAGCAAAGGAATTAATTACATCAATATGTAATTAATTATTACATATTAAACCTGTAATAAATCTCACAGTTCTGTGGTAATGTAGGTGTATTAAACCTGTAATAAATCACACAGTTATGTGGTAATGTGGGTGTATTAAACCTGAAATAAATTACACAGCTCTGTGGTAATGTGGGTGTATTAAACCTGTAATAAATCACACAGCTCTGTGGTAATGTGGGTGTATTAAACCTGTAATAAATCACACAGCTCTGTGGTAATGTGGGTGTATTAAACCTGTAATAAATCACACAGCTCTGTGGTAATGTGGGTGTATTAAACCTGTAATAAATCACACAGCTCTGTGGTAATGTGGGTGTATTAAACCTGTAATAAATCACACAGCTCTGTGGTAATGTGGGTGCATTAACCTGCAGAAGCGCCCCCTAGTGGGCCCGCCGGCGGGCCCAGCTCCTTTAGGGCCTTATAAAACATATTAAACATTAATGAATCTCCGAATAAAAGTGATAAATTCAAAACTTCCTATCCCATCTACATGCCTACCGAGTTTTAGACGTCTACTTGCAGCCGATCGCGAGATATCCAGCTTTGAAGTTGGTGACAAAAGTGCACCTCGCGAGGAGGTCTCCCGACATATCCGTTTAAAAAACATATTTATGATGTGAGATGTCTTAATGTTTTGTCACCTAAAATCGTTTACTAATAAGGCTTTAATTTAAGGTCTTAACATCGTAGATCCGTTGAGGATAAATACCTTTAAAAGCTTGCTCACCTCACTGCAAAATTTCGCGTAATCCACTTCCTGGATGAGACGCACCGGCAAATCTGCCCCCTAAGCGTCACCGAAGCATTCTTAACGCTGATTTGACCTCTTATTACAAAGCTGAAGGGGTTCTGCTTTGATTTGAGTGGTTTTTATTGGTCAGAAGTGGTGGAGTGACTTTGAATGACAGGTTTTACAACCTCTCCCCGGCGAGGTGCGAAGGGGAGGGGGGGTGGGGGGATTCCATCGGCTCTACAGACACGAGTGAACGAGTGAATAGTTTTAGGGAACGAGTGAATAGTTTTAAAATCCTAGGCACAACAATAGAATCTTCCCTGAAATGGGACCAAAATCTTAATTGTATTATCAAAAAAGCTCACCAGAGACTCTTCTTCTTGCGTCAGCTAAGGAAGTTTGGGGTGGCCCGTGAGGGGATGTTGCAGTTTTACCATGCAGTTATTGAAAGTGTTCTGACCTTTTCTATCACTGTCTGGTATGGCAACTCCACGGTCCAGCAGAGGATGCAGGTAGACAAGGTAGTTTGCACAGCCTCAAAAATCATTGGCTGCAAACTTCCCTGCATCTCTAGCATTTACAAAACACGCATCTGTCGGAAAGCACTGAAAATACTACATGATCGATCACATCCAGCTAACTCCTTCTTTAGCGTCCTCCCATCAGGTAGGAGGTTGAGAGCCATAACATCTAAAACATCACGTTTTGAAACAAATCCCTAGCAACTAGCACAAGTTGCATGGCAATAAAGTATTGAATCTTGAATCTTGAATTCTGGCGCCTTAGAAGTGATTGAAAGCTGTTCTAACCAATGGTAGACTTCCTTCCGAAGCTAACCAGCCCTCATTTGCCATGATTGGTGGGTTATTTCTTATATAAGGCCCTTCGAAAAGCGCGCAGTCATTTCCAATGTGGGTCCGCTAGCATAGCAACATAAGCTAACCTTTGCTAACCTAAGCTAAGCACCACCAGAACATACTGTTCGGCGAAACTGAAGCAGTCGTGGATCATTTTGTTCGTTTTTATTCTGATTGTGGATACTTTTGAACATCACAGAAAATAAAATGATTACTTTTTATGGAATATACGAGCAATTTTCGGAATTTTCGCCAACCCGGAAGTGGGAATGAACACCGGCTACGACGCGATTCTACGTACTCGTGAGTAAAAATGGATAATTTTTCATAAGCGCTGTAGTGGAGACAGCTAAACGCCATTTCACTGTGACACCCAAAATGGAATCCTTTCCCACTGAACTGAGAAACTGACTCATATCTCTTTGGTTGCATGTAAATTTAAAGACTGATTCTTTACACATTCACAATGGTGCTTATGTCCCCTAGCGTAGAACTCTGACTTTATGATCTCCTGAGCTTGGGAGAGAGGCCATCTAACATCAACCTTCTTTGGAGGACATTGGGACCACAGTCAGGAAGAGCAATAAAACTCTAAATTCCAACCTTATCTGATTGCCCACAGTTTAAACCCGTTATAAGTCCTGTGTTAAAATCCAGAGCTGAAGATACAAATATTTCAGAGATCTCTGTAACTCCAAATCTGAACTGTACATGGAATTGGGATTCTGCCTACAGGAACCAGCTCGGCGAATGCAGAGACACCAAACTTGACTACCTTCCATACAAGGAAAGATTAATTATTCTTGAAACCAGTATTCAGCTTTCCAGCCTTTAAGGACAAAGGACCACATGACCATGTGCCTAAATGTGAACACTGCCATGTGGTTGATATAGAGACACAACTTATGATCTTTCATGTATTCAGTATTAAATGATCTTATTAGAATACCGGTTATTGTATAAACACACCACATTGATGCATAACCATGTATTAATTTGCGTATCAGTAGTTAAGATATACCTGTTCTTGTAGTCTTAAATTGTATAATGAATGCAGGCATGCATACATATATTGCTGTGTGTTCTACTGTTTAGACATGCATGCTCATTAATTCTGTGTTAGTCATAGAGACCTATGTACTCACATATTCTTGTGTTGCATCATTTTAGATATAACATCACACTTGTATTCCGATGTGATATTAATTTAGATTCATATATAACCAAGTATCAACATCTAATGTGCGATATTAGGCATACACATATCTATGTATTAGTTTGTATGTTACTCATTGAATGTAATCATTCTCATGTGTGCGTATGTGACCTCACATTTATGCCTGTCTGTGCATTATGTGTCATTTATTGTCCAAAAGTGGAAATTAAGAATGGCTCAATGTGTAGACTAATAGAATCAAATAAATTCTTGTTTAAGCAGAGTATGTAAGTCAATTTATTTAGGAATTCCCTTTTGTCTTCATATTGTGTTAATCTGTCTTCTTTGGTTAAGTCATTAACTAGACCTGGAAAGACGGGCACCCCTCGCTCCTCTCTCTCTCTCTCTCTCTCTCTCTCTCTCTCTCTCTCTCTCTCTCTTCCCCCTTGTCTGGGCAAAGGTCATGAATATTCATTAATAAAGGCCAATGGTCAATGGCCTGATGAACATGAAAGCACCTTACAATTACGCCCCTAAAACTTGTTTTAAAAGCCCTTGCTCGAAGTGAAACAATGAGCTTGGCAGCCTGGTAATTTGGGAAGACTTGGAGAACTTCGCCAGACTCGCCGAGACTCAAAGACTCGAACACGCCAAACCATTGCGACTGTTCGCTGGACTCACGCCGAACACCGCAGTGTCCAGAAGAGCGATGCCAAGAAACCGCAACTAACGCTCTCACCGAGTCCAACAGAAGATTCTTCTTTATTTTATTTTCTTTATTCTACGTTTCGTCGTCAAAAGTACTTTTATTTCGTCTAGTCGTTCAAGTCAAGCTCATCTTCTTTCTCAGTCAAGTCATCCGCACAAGTTTGTCTGCGCACTCCAGCTGCGACTGTGACGTCACCGCTAAGTCTCCACGACTCGAGCCGTCTCACGTTTCACAAATCGTGCACGCGCACTGGTTGGTCCGCGTAACCACGCCTCTTCTTCGAAGTAAGACGCTCAGTTCATGTGCTGTTTTGGGGTTGCCAGCTTCTATCTCTCCCGGAGTCCAAAATAGTAAATACTGTTACCATTAACCTGCCCAAACTTCCTCTTTCTTCTTTTCTATTCTCTCTCTAAAGACCTCGTGTCCGTCCCTGGGTCCTACGCTAGTTAGGCAAGTCTTAGGGTAGTCATATAATACATTTAAACTTCATGACCGTCGATAACTGTATCATTCGCTGTTGTCGTTTAATTTTATACTCTTTGTTGTTCACTATTATATCCCTGGTTTAAATGAGTAGATTCAAATATAGGTTTAGTTTCAATTTGAGCCAAATCATTCATATGCTTTGTATCAATTGTAATATTAACCATTTAATAAATGTGGACATTTATTCATCTGGTCACGGTGGTAAATGCATATTTTGGTCGATGGTATTAGGTCACTGCGCGGAACCAGAACTTAACCCTTTAGTAATGAGACTGATCAAACCATATTCCACCTATCTCCGTTATCACAATACTGGTTCCTGTTGGAAAAAAGAAAATTAAAGGCTAATAACTTGATGTGTCAATTTAGTGTTTTTCAGGAAGACTGTGGGAAAGCAGGAGTAAGGAGGCCTCAGTGGCCTTGAGGAGAACAGAAGGGGCCTATTCAGTGCAGGATGTGTAGCAAGCAGTTTTTAGATAACCAGGCACACAGGCTGGGAGAAGAGGAGCAGGTGATTTTCCATTGAGAGCAGCCAGGATTGGGGAGTTATCAAAACTTAACAAATCGAAACTTATGGACAGAGAGTATGAAAGAAAGGACATCGCCCAGCACGAGAGGCTTTTTCGCTTGGACACTGCTGAGATCCACTTGGGTTAGGTAGATTCCTAGGCAACTAGCACCAGTGCACTGAAGAGTTTGTACCACGTATACTTCTATTATATTGCATTCAATTATATTCTATTTAAATCATTTTAAAAGAACTTTTGTTGTCAAGACTTTGCTTGGACCACTCAGTCAAAAACCAGTCGGTTCATCGGGGCGGTGTTGGGGCCCGTCTGGGTCGGAGAAGTAGCAGCAAATTGGTAGCAGAGGATGGTTTTTGACTGGAGTCGAATTCTGCAATTAGGACAAGAGAGGAGGTCAATCCGTCCGTGAGGTGACTGAACTAAACCGCACGGTCTGAAAAAAGGTAAGGAGCCATTCTCTCCTATTGGCTGATGTTACTACGTCATAGGCTAAATTAAAGTTCAGTCACTAAATGGTCGAGGCGAAATACTCTCTGTAAATTCAGTATTGAAATTGTATACGTGTTACAAACTCGATATATAGACAGGAGGATTGCCCTACGACTCAAAGTCGGGAGGAGGACGCCCTGTAAACTGTAGTAAACGGTTGAAGAGTAGGCAGCCCACGTTCTAAAAAGAACCTTGGTTCTAAAAGAGAACGGTGGAGGACGCGCTCAGAGAAAGTAGGCAGCCCACGTTCTAAAAAGAACCTTGGTTCTAAAAGAGAACGGTGGAGGACGTGCCCAGAGAAAGAGCAGGTAGCCCATGTTCTTAAAAAGAACTTTGGTTCTAAAAAAAGAACGGTGGAGGACGCGCTCAGGTGACGAGTAGGTAGCCCACGTTAAAAAAAAAAAGGGAACTATTGTTCTAAAAAAAAAAAAGAGAACGGTGGAGAATGCGCTCGGTCACGGTTAAATGAATGAGTAGGTAGCCTGGGATTCCAAGAATAATAGATTATTCAAAGAAATTCCGGAGGACGCGCTCAGCCGGTTTTGGGGGGCCCCCGTGTGTTTTGTTGAAATTGCGTGCGTGATTGGTGAAAGTACAGCTGTATCTGTGTATGCATGTTTGCAAAATTGCAGTGTTGGGTTGGTTTTCATGTACCGTGTGGTTTTATGTTGAATAAAGACTTGTATAAATTGTTTGAGCATACGTGCTATAATAAAACTTGACAGCCTTTCATTGGGGGACTTACAAACCCACGCCCAAAAATCCATGAGCCTCTTATGTGAGGACATTTGAACCCCTGAGTAAATTGCATGAGCCCCCAAGAAAGACGTTCATCATTGTGTACACAAGCACAAGAGAAACATTTCATAAGAGGTTAAAGTGTAAAACAAAAATGATTATATATTTTCATGCATGAAATTATGATTTGGTTTATGACGCTCCGTAAACGTACGATTTAAGTGCTGGAAGTGAAACTCGCGCGAGCTGTGTTGAGCTGGAGTTGTTTGAAGTGTGGAGATATTAACTTGTGTCTGTCTGCCCTTGGGGTGCGCGCTGGCGAATTAAAGCGCTTGCGAACACGACGATAAAGTGATAAAGTTTACTGAATTAATTCGGGGGTATTAAAGCGCTAGTGAGTACAACGAAAAATGTGTTTTTACGGAATCGAATTGCAGAAAAAGTAATTTGGAAGTAGTTTAAAAATCGGAGTTATATCATGGATAATATTAAGGGTTTGGAGGATTATTTGGTTGATACTATGGAGAAACGTGCTGTGCCGAGAATGAGGTCTGACACGGTGATGTATGTGAAAAAATGTTTTGAGAAGATGCGATCCGAAGGGTTGTGGCCAGACCCGGACGACCGTGGTGTGTCTCAGGTTGATTGGGAGCAGATCGAGAAGCATTGGGTCACACAGGTTAATAAAGAGAAAAAAAGATTAGAGGCTAGCGGAGCCCTAACTAAGCAAAAGCGTAAAATCCAGCTAGAAGAAGCTGAAACTTATTTGTCGTATGTGAGAACATTTCGAAAAATTTGTCAGAAGATTAATGATAAAGAACGAGTTGAAACCAAAAAGACAGAACTCCCTGTGCCCCCTCCCTATGTAGAAAAAGCGTGTGAACCCAGTGCTCCTCGATGTCCGTGTGCAGCGCTGATAGCGCCTGTGTCTGTGGGAGAAATGAGTGAAATGATTGACGTTGATGTGGACGGGGCTTCTGCACGTCTAAAATCAGTGAGAGAGCGTGAATGTGATGAGGGGAGACAAGTGGTAATGGAGGTTGTCAGTGATGTGGCTATGGATAAAATAGAGAGTAGACTAGCGAGGCTCGAAGACCGTGATCGCGAGAAAGCTGGAGAAACAGAGATAAATAATGCATTGCAAAGAATTGAACAGCGAATGGATGAGAGTTTGAGTGCCCCCACCCGGTTTGAACAGACGTTGAACAGAGCAGAGAAAGTGGTCTGTGATGTGGAGAAAGCCATCAGGCAGGAAGAGGCTAAGTTGGAAAAAGAGCGTGCGAGACAGCAAAAGAAATGCGCTGCGGATGATAAAAGGAGAAATAGAGGCGCACCTCACTGTAGAGATACATTGATTGTGACTGGTGAAAATTTAGAATGGGAAGCGGAGAATGACGAGGGTGGGGCGAACAGACGAGTGAAAACTCCCTCTTCAGAGGAGAGTGAGGTGGGAGATGAATGTATTAATCTGACTGAATCCGAGGAATGGGTGAGAGTGCCCGCCTACTATGACAGGCACGGTGTAGTCACGCGATCAAAAGCCAAGAACATGTCGACCCCTGGTGGTCATTATCCGATAATGGCAGTACCAGGGAGCAGTTACGCACACACATACGCTCCGTGGACACACAGAGATTTGCACACTATGATAGATAAATTACCCAATCCTAAAAAGGGTATTTAGTATTTCTTGTCTAACAGTGCCCAATTAATTTGTTAGGTAGAGATTTGTTGTGTCAATTTTCAGCTATTATTGAATGCACACCGAGTGAAGGTAAATTAACTGTCTCTGTCACCAACCACGATGAGCGCCTCAGAATACTTAATCAACAAGCAGCGGACGGCCCAGCTCACATTTACTGGGCCACATTACAACATCCTGAGGAACAAGCAACTGCTAAAAATTTGCTTTACACGTTTAATTTATGGAAACCATGGTTCCTGTCACTTCAGAGTATGACCCCACCAATAGACAGCACACACTGCACTTTTAATTACATCAGAGGGGAGGATGGGGTTTATGGACAGCTGTGGAATAACATTGAAGGTCAATTACAAAATATAATTTGTGAATCAATGATTGTTGGACCTGAAGGTGTGGCTGCACTAGTTGTGTTAACAGGAGAACAGATGACGTACTGGAGAAACCCGGACCAGCAGGATTCACTACCACATGTCTCGCTGTTGGTCTCGGCTGGACACGAACCTCGTGAGCTGGGCCCCATGCTGGCCACTGCCATGAAGGAACAGTTTGGCCCAACCTGTCTGCCAGGGGTAGAGGGTACGTCGGATGGTAAGTACTGGAGAGTCGCATGTGACACCAGTGACTTGGCGTACTTCTGTAACCAGCCCCTGACAGCCACACACGGCAGAGCACTGTTGGATCACCCCCAGGCCAAAGAACAACTAGAGACGGTCCCAGCCAACTTGTGGACCACGACAAAGGTAGATGTAGGATGTGCATCACACCACATGGCTCGTATTAGGTTAAAGCCAGGAGAAACAGTCGTTCATCAGCCACAGTACCGAATCAAGCCAGAAGCCATGGCAGGTATTACAGACACCATTGCAGATTTAATCAAAGTTGGAGTTCTGAAACCCACAACGTCACCGTGGAACACGCCCATACTACCTGTTAAAAAACCTGGAAAAGATGAGTATCGTATGGTGCATGATTTGAGGCGCATTAATGATGTCACTGTAACTGAGAACATACCAGTACCTGACCCCTATCGATCTTTGCAGAACCTGACGACTGAACACTGCAGCTTTTCATGCATAGATTTAGCTAATGCTTTCTTTTCTATACCAATTGATGAGAATGTGAAAGACATTTTTGCGTTTACCTTTAAAGGTCAACAGTACACATACAACAGGCTACCTCAAGGCTACAAAGACTCACCAGGCATCTTCAATCAATGTCTGTTGAAAGATCTGTCTAGATTAACTGACAATGATTTGATTGACCCTAACACCGTACTAATACAGTTCGTGGACGATTTGTTAATAGCTAGTACTTCACCTGATAAGTGCCTTAGAGACACCATAACCATTCTAACATTGTTAGCTGAATTAGGTTACAAAGTGAACAAGTCAAAACTCCAGGTGGCCAGGCCGATGGTCACCTTTCTGGGGAGAAACATCTCACACAAAGGTCACACCCTGACTCCAAATCAGAGACAGTCAATACTGTCATTTCCAAAGCCCACTACGGTGTCCCAAATGATGTCATTTTTAGGCCTGACAGGCTACTGCCGCAACTACATACCTAACTACAGTGATTTAGCTCACAGCCTCAGAAAACTCGCAGTGTCAAAAGGTCTGAGTAACGGGAAGGTGGAGCTTGACTGGACGGTTGAGGCAGAGAGGGATTTCATAACTCTGAAACAAGCACTTGCTAGCGCTACTCAATTAGCAGCACCAGACTACACACAACCTTTTCATTTAAATGTTTCTGTAAGAGACAATCATGTTCATGCTTGTCTCTTTCAGAAGGGGGAGAGTGAAGGAAGGAACATTTTATTTTTTCACAGTTCCAAATTAGATCAACCAGTGATAGGAACAGGACCATGCACAACATACATGGCAGGACTCACCACAGCGATAGAGAAGACAGCACACTTGGTAATGTGTCACCCACTAATAGTCAGCACCAATCACGGAGTAATGGCGTTCATAAACTCACAAGCCTTTTCTTTGTCAAGAGCACGACAGAACAAGATAAAAGCCATACTCACACAGCCACACATCACGTACAACACTGCGTCAAAACTTGTGAATCTGACTGATAACATTGAAGTAGCCGAAGATGCGACACCACATGACTGCGCTGACGCCACAGAAAGATACATTCAGCTCAGACCAGAACTGCACAAGGTCAGAATTACTAAACCAGGAGCATGGGAACTCTGTTCAGATGGGAGTTGTTGGAGACAAGGTAACGAACTGAAGGCCTCTTACGCTGTGGTACAAGCATGTGGGGAAGAGTGGGAGGAGGTGGAATCAGGAGTGGTTCCACAACCAGCTTCAGCTCAGCTGGCAGAAATGGTCGCACTCACTAGAGCACTGGAACACGCGTCAGGTCAGATTGTGAACATTTACACAGATTCAGCATACGTGCACGGGGTCATCCACCATGAACTAGTCAGGTGGATGGTGTAGTGTCTGTGCCTATGTAATACATTATGTAGTGTTTAAGTTTAAACTAACTGGTTTAAAATTCATTTCATTTCTTGCTTATGGTGAGTTGAGCAGGACAAAGAGGTTGAAGAATGTGGTTTACATATGGTTTTGGTTTAGGTGAAAAGGGACCCTAGTCCAGGGGTCAAAGGTCTGGTGGGCCCTTTTCCGTCTCTGTTTAGACTAAGTATTGGGGCCTTTCTCACCCTACTCGGTTTCCTTTATCAATATGTATGATGGTTTACAGATGTGAGGGACTCTACGACTTCTTTGTTTAACTTGTGTATAAATATGAGTGGACATGCAGTGTTCGAGAGAGGAGATTCACAATTGGCCCGAGACCTCTCTCAAGCAAGACCATGGTGCTTGATTTGATGCTGTTCTTTTTTGTAATAAAACTTATTATTGACAACTAAGACAGTGTCGGCGGAGACTTCTTCATTCATCATCACAGCATTGCTAGAGAAGAAGAATACACCTCAAGAGTTGGCACCCCAGATGGGACCGTGTTGTGACTGACAACGCTGCTGACAACCTCTGCGCACTTATTCCTGCACCAGGCCAACAAACGGGTGAGCTGGTTTCTCACGTGTTTTGGGTGTTGGTTTATTCGTAAGGGCTGTTGTGTGGTTGCTGTCCAGTTGCACCGAGAAGAATCATTTATGTGCCATGCTGTGTTGCTGTTAGAGAAACTCTCCGTTTTAAATTTGGGTTCTAAATTTGGGGATTATGGTGGTGCATATGTTGAAATATGGGAATAGAGATGAATGGGAAATAGTGAAGAGAAAGGTATAAAGTTGAAGTAAAGAATAGGAAATGGTTTAAGTGTAGAATAGCGTAACTAGTAATGATAACAGTGTGCTAAATAACACCATGCGAGAGTAAGTTGTTTGGGCCCTTGACTTCTTAACAGTAAGACATGTGTACATTAGTCACTGCATGAAAGTTGGCTTTGTGATATAGTCTGATTTGGTTAAAAGTAAAGAGACTAGTGGTAACCCTGGGCCCAGGGCAATTGGCTAATAATAAGCATAAATAGAGGATTAAAGAGGAAAAGGTAAAGAGATAATGAGAAATGAGTTTAAGAGTTAAAGGTTAAAAGTTAAAGGAAAAGCCGCAGATTTGGTTTAAAGCCCTCTGGGAGGCGATGTTAGATGGGCCAAAATCCTGGAAAGTCACTAGGTGAGTTTCAGGTCAGTTCAATGGAACTGGTGGTGTAGCATTAAGATTCATTGTAGGTTCCCACTCAACATTAGCTGACGAGCTGTGTTCGAAGCAGCCTGACATTTGAATTGTCTACACTTCATATGGTAGCAAAAATTTTTAATGTAAGAGAAAAGATAAATGGGAAAAGGAGCGGCTATAAAGCATGCTATAGGGAAGTGTATGAATGAGTCGACTCTGAGTGTTTGGGATTTAGTGGTTTGTAAGTTTATACCTGGTTTGGGGTTGAGAGTTGTTTTGTGCTTAGAGGGAGAGTTGTCCTTTTGCCTGGATGTCTGTTTGTGTGTGTGTGTGCGAGCTGAGTTTGTCTCTGTGTGTGTGCGTATCTTGGTGGAATGCCAGATGTGTGTGAGAAGATGAGTGAGTTGGTTTCCATGGATTATATGATTTTATATTAAATAAAGGCCTATATATGTGTTAGTAGTTGAGTTATATATGATATAGAAAATGTATGAGCCTTTTTGAGGGACGTGGAGTTGTTAAAAAATAAATAAATTAATTAATAAGTAAATAAAATGCATGAGCCTTCGGAAAGAGGACTTTGTAAATAAAGATGAGAACTTATGAGCCTCTTTCCAGGGACTTTGTTAAAATCTATGAGCCTCTTTTGAGTGGACGTAGGATATTTGAGTAAATTATATGAGCCCCCAAAGAAGGACATTTATTCTTTGAAAGAAAGATCAGGGAGGATCATTTGTGTGCACAAGCATAGATAAACATTTTGTTTTTGGAGTGAAATAAATTTAAAAGGAAGTTTTTCATGTATGGTATAGAACTTTAATTGAGGTGGACATTTTGTAGACATATGATATATGTGTTGGAAGATAACTTGGCGCGAACTGTGTTAAGCTGCTCAGAGAGTTGAGACATTAAAACTCTGGTCTGTTCCTTTGTTTGTTCATGGTGTGTGTGTCAGAGAAGGAGAAGGAGGAGGGGCCACTGCTTGAGGTCTGCTAACTCCAGCCTGACAAAGGCCAGTGTGTCTACTGACAAACTTTTTGATCAATACCTGCTTCCTGAATATATATGTGTATAACCATTTAAAGGCACTAATGTTGATATATCTAGTCCGGTTTCACATTTAAGCTGTTAAAGGAAAATTTTCAGTTTGGGGTTTAATAGGTGCATCTCTTGTTTCTGTGTTTGTAAGATACTACATGCTGTGTAGTCTTTTTATAGAACAAACCTTGGCAACAGATTGACTAGTTGATGCTTTAGTTACTTGAGGCTACTTTGATTTAGACTCTGTAAGGAGTTGTAGGTGAGAGTTTATCTCTATGCATGGTTACTTCTTATTTGAGTTGTATTGGAGATCCATTTGTGTTTATATGGTTTATATGATGAGAATACCATTGGTGATAGTTGGTCTGTAGCTGGAGTCTATGCTTTTCCCTTGGGGTTGTTTTTCTTTCTAGGATATTTGAAGTGTTTTTATTTACAGTTTGATAGAGTGATTGGGAGTGACCAGTATTGTGAATGTACATTAATGTGGTTTGATTCCTCTGGAGTTGGCAAATTGTGTTCTTTTTCTCTTAGATTGCAGCAAAATAGTGATAAATAAATTTAATAAATTGATTAGTTATAAAAACTTATTGAAAAAAGGAAGATTAATAAATAAGTACATAAATAAATTTAAATAATTAAATTAAATAATTATAAGGGAATAATAATAAGGGAATTAAGGGAGCTGTTGCAATGTCGGAAAAGGACAGAAAAACGGTAAAAGTACTTACACCTGTTGATGTAGTACAGAAGAATAATCCTTTAGTTAAAGGTATTGCAAAGATGTCAGAGAAATGGAATAAGCGTTGGCCTGATATAGATCAACCATGGCCACTGGAGGGGACTCTTAACCCTGATGTGATCAAAACAATACAAGTGCTTGTGTCTACATACAAGGCAGGACAAAAGAAGGGTAGGAAAGGTAAACACCGCAAAGAGAAGAGACATGCAGAGCTTGAGTTTCTTCAGTTGTTTGAAAAGGAAGGACAGAAGATGATAAAAGTTGCAAAGGAAAAGAGAGAAAGAAGTGCAGAAGATATAGCAAAAAGTGAAAGAGAAACTGAACGGCTGACGTCAGAAATTGAGACCCCTTTCTCTCACACGGATCTGGTAAAGAAGCCCCCTCCCTATGAGAAGGAAGTGAAGTTTAAGGAAATCTATCCTCAGCTCCCAGTGATCAGTCAAGAAGGCGTCTATAATATCAGAGATGAAGATGATAAAATAATAGAAACTGGACAAGCGGAGACAATTATCAAGATGTATCCAAGTTCTAAAAGCAAGAAGAAAATGGTAAGTCTGGAAACTAAGGGTAAAATGAAGGTTAAGAAGATGGTTTCTGAAGATGATGAAAGTGACCTGGAGGAAATCAGGGGTGGATATGACCCTGAGGTCAGAAGAATGCTGGAAAGAGCGGAAAGGAAGGGAAACAGAATGTGGAGGAAAGAAGATTCAGAAGATGAAAGTTCAAATGAAAGTGAGAATGGAGACAGTGATGGAGATATTGAGTGTAGGAGTTCTTCATATTCAAGAGGGTCTTGTCTGGCAGCATCTAGTACTGGGACAAAAGAAGACAAGAGGAGAGCCTCAAGGGAGGTTGAGCGACAAGGCTCCCTAAGATCAGAAGCAAAATATGTATTGCGCTCAAGAAAAGGGAAGCGACCTGAGAAGATGTGTCCAGTCATCATTCGAGGGCAGAGTATGGAGTACAAGCCCTGGCAGAACACTGACATGTCAGACATACTTGAGAAGTTGCCTACTCTTCAAGATGGAGCACATCCGTGGATTTCAAAGTTGGAAGAGATCATGGTGGGGACGCAGCCTGCCATAGGAGACATTAAGAGACTTTTGGCTAATCTCCTAGGGGTTCCAGCTATGGAAGAGATCATACTGAAAGCTGGACTGAATAGATATGTGGGAACTGCTGTGAATGATCCTGAGTTGTTTTCTGCAAATAGAGGACGAGTGTGGGGAGCACTGAGAGATACATTTCCGACAAACGTACATCCTGATAATATTCTCATTGAGCCACTGGGACAGGAAGAGAACCCAAGAGCCTATGTGTCAAGAGCACATCAAGTGTGGAGGAATGTCACAGGACGTGATCCAGATTTGAATCAAATGGAGCAGGCAATCTTGAGAGCAAAAATACAGAAGGGGCTGCCCTTACCAGTAAGAAGCAAACTAGCAGAAGTAGTTGGTCTTGGAAGTATGACCAAGGGTGTTTATACAGGTCATATAGCCCATCAAGTGGAGCTATACAGGAAGAAAGACCATGACCAGAAAGAACAAGATCAAGAGATTCTAAGAAAACTTAATCAAATACAGCTGCTGGATAACAAGAAGAAAGAAAGAGGCTAAGTGGAAGGCTTTTGGATTTGATTCTTCAGTGTTACAAATTGCAGAAAAATGGGCAGGTAGGAACTTATGGTTTCAGCAATTAACTCATTCTGTAAAATCAGTAAGGAGATTGAAATGTCCATGTGTGGTGAAAGTGCCAACGCCAAGCACATGGCCTTCAATTTTGGAGACAGTACCAGAACCACTACTTGCTGAGTGTCAGTTTTTTGCGCTATCGTGGTTGTTAGTTCAACAACGTTCATCTACAGTTATTATGCTGGCATTGTCTAAGTATTTGTTTAAGCCTAGGTATGATTGCTCTTGGCTGGAAGAGTTGCCATATATGAATTGGTTTGATGAGGATGATAGTGTGATGACAGCGGTTCCTGATGCTATGGATGTGCAACAGGTAGCGGCTGAAGACTGTTTTTGTTCTAATGCTACGCATAACATACCGGGAAGGTTTATGGGCATATCAGACTGTGATAATTATATGATGGATTTGAGTAATTATAAACGAAAGACAAAAGATGAGTTGCATAAAGTACCTTTTCAGGTTCCACATCATAGACGGGGTAAGACATTAATGGTAAAGAATCAAGTTTTGCCTGTAAATGTGACCATAGGAAATTTCAGAGATATTTGGTGGATTTGTGGTGATAAGGCATATATATTTTTGCCACATGGATGGACAGGATGCTGTTACATGGCAACGTTAAAGCTTCCGTATGAGGTTTTCTCTGTTCAGAGAGGGAATAGATCTGATGAGGTTCACTCTGATGCTGTTTCTGGAGATAGACCAAGAAGAGAACTAGCACAATTTCACGAGGTGGAGTCCTTCCATTGGAGGATAAGTCTAGGAGAGAAGTGGGGTATAGGTTTGTTTCCATGGTATGGTGTAACATTTCTGGCAGATCATATTGATAATATTACATATACCCTACAGGGTTTTGCAGATGAAACTATAAAGGGTTTTGATCATTTGCTAAAAATATTCAGAGGAGTCACCGTCTGACGTTACTGAAGCATGACATGGCTCTAGATTATCTTTTGGCCAAACAGGGAGGTTTGTGTGTAGCTTTGAACTTAACTGGAGATGCCTGTTATACTTTGATTTCTGATAATTCTGATATGACTAGTGTTATTGATGCATTGAAGAACATTAGGGATGCGTTTGGTCCATCTGAAGGAGCTGGATGGTCTGCGAATGCCTGGTTGCGAGAGAGATTAGGATCAATGGGAGCAGCGATGGTTCAGATTTTGATAGCGGTTCTCCTATCATTGTTTGTGATGTTTTGTGGTTGTACGCTGGTGTTGACCTTTGCGAAGGCTATGATATTGAGATGGGTTGGAGTTGTGATGCCTGGAGATTCAGTTCAGATGCCGTTGTTGCAGAGGTCTGATATAGGTGATGACGAGGAGGTGGTGATAGAAGGTGAATTAGTGGAAAAGTATCCATTTTGATATTTATTCACATTTATTGTTTTGACATTTGTTGTTGTTTTTTAGTATTCTAGTAGTTTTTAGTACAATAGTGTGTGTGAGTGTGTGTAGGGGGGAAATGGAACAAGTGACTTATAATTTGGAGTGTGAAAGTATGATATGGTGAATTTTGCATTCCATATAGGATTAAGTCTGTGTTTGATGTTTAATTCACATACGTCTGTTGTTTTTGCAAAGATACTGGTTTGTGTTTTTTCTTCCCCTTCAGAACAAATAGAGGGGGAAGGCCGCTATGAGGGGTTCAGGAGCTTAAAAAAGGACAATACAGAAGGACTCTGAACAAGGATGCTGAGAGATGGTGTCCAGAGTCCACAGGCTGTCGACACTACACTGAGAGTCAAGCTGCTGAGGAGCTGCAGAATGACACATCAATATGGTTTACTCCATATGCACATTTGCATACTAGTAGATTGTGTGATAATATTAATCTGAATAAAGTATAATAATGTGTTTTGAGTGTATTCTATGAGTAACATTTGCAAATATGATGGTTGATGGTGATATAGGATGATGTTTCTGTTAGTTGGATGAGTACATGTGGGACCTCAGATGTTTTGTTTTTTCCTCGATGCTAGGGAAAGGGGTAACTAGGTAAGGAAAGGTTCGAATTTCAGGTCCGATGGGTCGACCAGCCTGGATTTGAACATTTTGACTTTATTTTCTGAGGTTTCTATATGTATTTGTTAAGCTATATAACTACTTCATTTGCTTGAAATATCTTCCTTTTTCAAATTAGTCTGGAGTACTTTATGTGGTCGCCTAGGCAGAGGGGCCGTAAGAGAATTTTCCTGTCTAGATTGTTTGATGGACATTTCAAGAAAGATATCTGCCTGACAGGTTTTTTGCTCTTACACTCCACAAGATGTTGTGTTGTTAAGTGTGCTGTAGGAAGCACTGAAGGAGAGATGTTATAATGTGATGGGTACAAAAATGTATATGGAATATGTAACAAATTTGAAATTTTCTTTTGTTTTTCGAGACTCTGCGTAGTCTCGAAGGGGGGAAATATGTAGTGTCTGTGCCTATGTAATACATTATGTAGTGTTTAAGTTTAAACTAACTGGTTTAAAATTCATTTCATTTCTTGCTTATGGTGAGTTGAGCAGGACAAAGAGGTTGAAGAATGTGGTTTACATATGGTTTTGGTTTAGGTGAAAAGGGACCCTAGTCCAGGGGTCAAAGGTCTGGTGGGCCCTTTTCCGTCTCTGTTTAGACTAAGTATTGGGGCCTTTCTCACCCTACTCGGTTTCCTTTATCAATATGTATGATGGTTTACAGATGTGAGGGACTCTACGACTTCTTTGTTTAACTTGTGTATAAATATGAGTGGACATGCAGTGTTCGAGAGAGGAGATTCACAATTGGCCCGAGACCTCTCTCAAGCAAGACCATGGTGCTTGATTTGATGCTGTTCTTTTTTGTAATAAAACTTATTATTGACAACTAAGACAGTGTCGGCGGAGACTTCTTCATTCATCATCACAGCATTGCTAGAGAAGAAGAATACACCTCAATGGATAATGGGTACACTAACGCCACAGGACAGCCAATCAAACATTTGAGAGCAGTACATGAGTTGAGTGAAGCTATCATGTTACCCAAAGAAGTGGCTGTGATAAAGGTAAGAGGACATCAGGGTAATGACAGTTTTGTTTCTAGAGGTAATGAAGCTGTTGACAGAGCAGCCAAAGCTGCTGGAGGGTAACATGGCGGCAGCGCGAGTGCATCGCGAAGCCCTGCGTCTTACCAGTTTTCGGAAAATAGTGTTAGTTTACCTAACTATTTCTTGTGTTTTTGCTCGATTCACTCGTGCGAATTACACATATGACAGACAAACACTGCTGGACATAAATAATTGCTGCACAAACATTGTTTTGGATTCCCCTTTCAACTTTGACGAACTACCCCCGGAGCTAATCAGATCATCTCCATTCATCTCGACCGGTACAGCCCGGCGTCGGAAACGTAAACAAAGACGTGGAAAGCGTGGAGGGCTACGTGCTAGGCTAAAGCTAAACCCACATCGGACAGCGCTTCCAAGCATCTTCCTTGCGAATGTGCGGTCTCTGGCTAACAAGATGGATGAGTTAAAGATCTGGACCCTCACGCAGAAAACGCTTATGGACTGCAATCTCATGTTTTTTGCGGAAACCTGGCTTAACGGCGATATCGCTAACAGTGTGGTGGATCTGGATGGGCGCACTCTCTTCAGAGCCGACCGATCAGCTGTTTCGGGTAAGAGCCGCGGCGGCGGTGTGTGTATCTATGTAAACAACGCTTGGTGCACAAACTCTGTTGTCGCTCATACCCACTGTTCTGCTGATTTGGAGTGCCTGATTATTAAATGCAGACCTTTCTATCTGCCGCGTGAGTTAAGCTGCATTATCGCTACTGCAGTTTATATCCCTCCAGATGCTATTGCTAACGTAGCTATGAAAGAGCTTGCTGCTGCTGTTAGCAAACTGCAATCAGTACACCCGGATGGATGCTTTATTATTGCTGGGGACTTTAATCACTGCAAACTGAGATCTGTGCTTCCTAAGTTTCATCTAAACGTTTTCTGCACTACAAGAGAACAAAGAACTTTAGACCAGGTTTACACCAGTGTGGCTAATGCTTACAGAGCCACCCCCCTCCCCCACCTAGGACTTTCTGATCACCTTTCTTTGTTCCTGCTCCCCATGTATATCCCAGTCATCAAACGTTCTAAACCCACAACTAAGACAGTCAAGATCTGGTCAGAAGGGGCTGACTCTTCTCTTCAGCATGAGTTCCAGCACACAGACTGGAGTGTATTTGCAGCCCAGGCCACCACAGACTCCCAGATCAATATCGACACCTATACCAAATCTGTTTTGGACCACATCAACAGCTGCGTGGATAGCGTGACCACGCACAGGACAATAAAAACCTTCCCCAACCAGAAGCCCTGGATGAACAGAGAGGTTCGCCTCCTACTCAAAACTAGAGATTCTGCCTTCAGGTCTGGCGACCAGACAGCTTACAGCTCTGCTAGATCCAACCTCAGGAAGGGCATTGCTAAAGCTAAATACAATCACAAACTCCGGATTGAAGAGCACTTCAACTCCTCCGACCCCCGGCGCATGTGGTGTGGTTTACGCTCACTCACTGACTTCAAACCTCGCAGTACTGCTCCAACTACCAACCATGCCTCACTTCCAGACAAGCTCAATCATTTCTATGCTCGCTTTGATGGGAACATCAACGTGTACCCCCCCACGAGACCAGTCACACCTTTTGGTCAACAGCCACTTGCGTTTTCCATCATGGATGTATATCATACACTGAGCAAGGTGAATCCGAGGAAAGCAGCTGGCCCTGATGGAGTACCTGGTCGGGTGCTCAGAGCCTGTGCTAAGCAGTTGGCAGGGGTCTTCACTGACATTTTCAACCTGTCAATGACACAAGCAGTTGTCCCTACCATCTTCAAGACTGCAACCATTGTGCCAGTGCCTAAACATCCATCTGCCTCAGACCTGAATGACTTCCGTCCTGTGGCACTCACACCTGTCATCTCCAAGTGCTTTGAAAGACTAGTGCTCTCTCACTTGAAGTCCTGCCTCCCTACGTCACTTGACCCACACCAATTTGCTTATCGCCCCAACAGATCAACAGAGGATGCTATCTCTACTGCACTTCATACTACCCTGTCACACCTGGACTGTCGCAACTCATACGTTAGAATGCTGTTCATAGACTTCAGTTCAGCATTTAACACTGTGAATCCTTCAAAGTTGATCTCCAAGCTCCTCCAACTTGGCATCAGCACATCTCTCTGCAACTGGATCAGGGACTTCCTGATTGGCAGACCTCAGTCCGTCAAGATAGGCGCGGCGTCCTCTTCCTCCATCACCCTGAACACTGGTGTGCCACAAGGCTGTGTGTTGAGCCCCCTTCTCTATTCCCTGTTCACCCATGACTGCATTCCCACTCACGGATGTAACTCCGTTATTAAGTTTGCAGATGATATCTCGGTGATAGGTCTGATCAGCGGTGATGATGAGACAGCCTATAGGGACGAGGTGCAGCGCCTGGCTGTATGGTGTGATGACAACAACCTGGTGCTTAACACGCAGAAAACCAAGGAGATCATCATTGACTTCAGGAAGCACAAAGACCAGACACACGCCCCCATCCTCATCTGTGGATCTGCAGTTGAAAGTGTATCGGATTTTAAGTTCCTTGGTATCAACATCTCGGACGATCTCACCTGGTCTCTGAACACCTCCAGGATAGTGAAAAAGGCACAACAGCGTCTCTACTTCCTGCGAAGACTCAGGAAAGCTTTTCTTTGTCCAAGGATATTGGTGGACTTCTACCGTAGCACCATTGAAAGCGTACTGACAAACTGCATCTCCGTGTGGTACGGCAACTGCTCTGCATCAGACCGCAAAGCTCTCCAGCGGGTGGTTAAAACCGCCCAATGCATCACAGGCACTCAGCTACCCAGTATTGAGGACATCTACCATAAACGCTGCCTGAGCAGGGCTGGTAACATTATAAAGGACACTTCTCACCCCAATCACAATCTTTTCACACTCCTCCCATCCGGTAGGCGCTACAGGAGCCTCCGTACACGCACCAGCAGATTCAGGAAGAGCTTCTTCCCTGAAGCTGTGATACTGCTGAATTCCTCATAGAGACTTAACTGCACCTGCACTCTATGTACTTTACACACTGAACTTTCTTTTGCACTAATTTAATTTACCGGGCATACTGCAAATACTCCTACACTCATTTACATTCTCTTTTATACCCCCCCCCCCGAATATCATGTATTATATCACACTATATGTTGTACTGTGTACACACTATATTTATCTCATCACACATATATATATATATATATACATACATATTGCCACATATATTGTATCTACAGCATCCATGCTGCGCTTACTCTGCACTTTATGTATATAACACTGTTTTCCCTTTGCACTTCTGGTTGGATGCTAACTGCATTTCATTGGCTCTGTACTTGTACTCTGCATAATGACAATAAAGTTGAATCTAATCTAATCTAAATCTAATCTAATCTAAAGAAACCATACCGGGTGAGAATTGGAGGATACCCAGTGCCCGCGGGGCCATTTGAGGAGATTGTGATCGATTACACAGACATGGGGCCAGACAACAGGGTAAGGGGGTACAGGTACCTGCTGGTCATGGTAGACAGATTCACCAAGTGGGTAGAAGCTATACCCACCAAAAAGGAAGATTCAAAATCAGTCATAAAATGGTTGCAAAATGAGTTGATTCCCAGGTACGGCCTACCGAAAGTGATTAGGAGTGACAATGGGTCCCACTTTGATAACAAACACTTGGCAGAAGTAGAACAAAAGCTGGGCCTAACCCACAAGTTTGGCACTGTCTACCACCCACAGTCACAGGGGTTGGTGGAAAGAGCCAACCAGACCATTAAGACTAAACTGGCCAAAGTGTGCGCAGCAGGAGACATGGACTGGGTTCAGGCGCTGCCACTAGTGTTGATGTCCATGAGAGCGACCCCCACGGGAGAATACAATCTCTCACCACACCAGCTCATGACAGGAAGACCCATGCCAGGGTGCCCTCGACCGAGGATTGAGGGACCAGCTTTAGACCAGGGGATTGGGTAAGGATCAAGGTGCACAAGAGGAAGTGGAATGAGCCACGGTGGACAGGCCCGTGGGAGGTCGAAGGTGCCAACGAGCACTCAGTGAAAGTGAGGAAAGACAAAGGTAAGACTTGGTACCACATTTCACACTGTGTTGCAGCAAAAGAACCAACAAGAACCACAGGAGAGATCAAGACACACCTGGAGGAGACAAGAGAAGCCCCAGGGAAGGAGTTGGTGGTAAGTACCGACCCCAGTGTAGCTTTTTACAGAGAATACATCACAGCCGAGGACTGGTGGGAGGAAGGTGAAGGAGACCTGTTGGAGACTGACTGTGAGGCTATAGCACACTGTGTGAGCGCAGACCTGAACCTGGGAGCTGGAGTGGCTCTGCAGATCAGACAAGCGTTCGGCACTACAGGTATAGCCAAGGTGCCCATAGGCAAGTGTGCCACACAAACCACACAGACACACATCATATTTCATTTAGTGACCAAAAGATACTACAGGGAGAAGCCAGAATTAGGAGATCTGATTTCAAGCATACAACACCTGGCCACATTGTTAATATCATTGAACATTAACACTCTAGCCATACCGAAGCTGGGTTGTGGACTAGACGGATTAGACTGGAGGACTGTGAAACCAATCATTAAAACTTTACTTAAACCAACCGGTACCAAGGTGGTGGTGCACCATCTTCCATCCTAGGATGGAACTGTGGGAAATAAGAGACATGTTGTCGGGACGTGTCGGACGTCCAGATGAGGCTCAGTACCAACAATACGTTAGAGTAGGGAGATTAACTTTGAGAACATGGACTTGGCTATGGGGGGGAACATTTCTAGCCGCGGTGATAATAGGAGCGGTGGTAATATTTAGTGTAGGAAATCAGAAACAACCCAATAACGTGAACGTAACTTTGTGTCGGTGGGATGACAATCACACTGTCTGCAAAGAGGTGAGGCCCGATGAGATCCACAGCCCTAACCCGCTAGTAAACGCGACCAAACCAGAGAAAATAGACTTTAAAGTAAGAAAACCAAGAGAAGCTGGAACCAGGCCAGTAGGACAATCCAAGGACCGGTGTGTACGGACATACAGAGGTGTTGAATTGAGTTATAGAGATGGTACAGCCTCGAGCTGGACTTTTGACTTATGTGAGGTAGTGGACTGCGGGGGAGCCAATGCCTCATACAGAGGATGTGATTTGTACATATGTTGGACCAATCAAGTTAATGCGGGCTGTCAAGGAAGGGGGAGTTTCTATAGTGCAGACTGGTGTCCTGGTTGGGGGTCAGTGATAAAGTACTCGGGGAGATGGAAACCGACATTAGGAGATAAGAAGGGTAACCCGTCCACGACCTCTTTGAGCAAATGGTGGGTCGATGCGTCGTTTCAGCGAGATTATCACGTGTCCCAAAATCCAGTAACTTTTTCTGTCAGATGGAATGGGCAGATATGGGGTAATAACAGACCGTTGTACTTCACCCTGGGGGTGGAGCAATCAGGACATGACATATGGGGAATAATTAAACTCAGCTATTTAGCCAAACCCAAGCCACTCAGCCCAGCAAAACCTGAGGCAGAAATAGAAGAGGTGGAGGATTCAGCGGACAAGTTCACTCTAACCACAGATTTCACTAAATTATCGTCCCAGCAGTTAATAGAATTAGCAACCGGTTACAGCGGCTCGAATTTGTGGTTGTCATGGCTAGAACAAAACAGTAGAGAAAATGGGTTAGAAGGTTGTGTGGCCTGTGCAGCGGCCCGACCCGCGTTAATGACCTCACCAGCCCCACTGAATCCTGAAACAGATCCAGTAGGATATCAGTGTATGTTGAATTTAACTAAGGTGAGAAGTATTACGACCTCAAATTGTTCCAGCCTGGACAGTATTTTTCCGTATGTCAAAAATTTGGAAGGAGGTAACGCTCTTTTCGTGCCAGTAAAACTTAAAGGACAGTACCAATGTTTTAACTTGACAGAGAAAGATGCAATCATGAGTGTGGGAGAAATAGAACCTGACTGGTGTAACGCCACAACGAAGGTCCCGGGGATAGGGAGAGTAGCCCGGGCAGGGATCTGGTGGTACTGTGGAGGACACACTCTGTTGGCATTAATACCAGGAAAAGCTAAAGGAATCTGTGCTATGGTTAGACTAATCACACCAATAACAATGATAGGGCTGAGGGAAATCACACCGCAGCCTGCTATAGCCCAAGGGAGAAAGAAGCGTGATGCCTTTGATTTGTCCATAGGGTCACCAACATACATTGACTCCATAGGAGTGCCTCGGGGGGTTCCCAATGAATACAAGCTAGTTGATCAAATAGCTACTGGCTTTGAGAACATTCCAATTATATCAGCCTTGTTTCCAGTAACACCGAACAAGAATGTAGATAGGATCAACTTTGTCCATTACAATGTACTGAGATTAACCAACCTAACGAGAGACGCAATAGAGGGGCTGAGCGAACAACTGAGAGCTACCTCACTGATGGCCGTACAAAACAGAATGGCTCTAGATATGCTCCTGGCGGAAAAAGGGGGTGTATGTTTCATGTTTGGCGACAACTGTTGTACCTTCATTCCCAATAACACCGCACCGGACGGGTCGGTGACCAGAGCTCTGGACGGACTGAAGGCTTTATCTAAGGAGATGCAGGAGGCCTCAGGTATCAGTAACCCCATGGAGGAGTGGTTCACGAAGGTGTTTGGGAAATGGAAGGCACTAATTATGTCTTTGTTTATGTCAGTAGCAGTGTTCATTGCAATTGTTGTTATTTGTGGATGTTGTTGTATACCATGTATCAGATCTCTCACCCAAAGGTTGATCACAGCCGCGATTGAGAAGGGGGACGCAAAGAACCCACCACCATACACTATGCCACTGATGGCGGAGGATGATGATGACATATCATCTGAAGAAGACGATTCTGTGTGAAAAACTTGTTGTTTTTGATTAATTATGCTTGCTTTGTAGGTATTGGCAGCGTCTGCGACTGATGAAGAATGAAGACGCACCACACATTAGAGCACAACCAACAGCACATGAAAGCTGATTCACTAGTTTAAAAGTAATATGCATGACACATGGGCACATTAATAGAACAGGTCGAGGTGATCTCCCAACAGGCGGGACCTGGGTCTCGGGGACAACGTCAAGTCACGAGACCGTGGGAGATGAAGGGGGGCATCTCCGAATAGTCTGAAAGGTCTCGGCCCACGACTGGGGAGTGATCCAGAACCCACCAATCACATAAAAGAACACATAGACGTTGTACTAACTGACACAGTCACACTATGAATGTATACACATTTAGGGATTTTTATGATTGTCTTTCTTTTAATAAGTGCACTGGGCTAGATAGATTTTAGTATTAGACTAGAGTTAGACCAATGTTTTGGTCTAAAAGGGGGAATGTTGGTAAAAAGAAAATTAAAGGCTAATAACTTGATGTGTCAATTTAGTGTTTTTCAGGAAGACTGGGAAAGCAGGAGTAAGGAGGCCTCAGTGGCCTTGAGGAGAACAGAAGGGGCCTATTCAGTGCAGGATGTGTAGCAAGCAGTTTTTAGATAACCAGGCACACAGGCTGGGAGAAGAGGAGCAGGTGATTTTCCATGGAGAGCAGCCAGGATTGGGGAGTTATCGAAACTTAACAAATCGAAACTTATGGACAGAGAGTATGAAAGAAAGGACATCGCCCAGCACGAGAGGCTTTTTCGCTTGGACACTGCTGAGATCCACTTGGGTTAGGTAGATTCCTAGGCAACTAGCACCAGTGCACTGACGAGTTTGTACCACATATACTTCTATTATATTGCATTCAATTATATTCTATTTAAATCATTTTAAAAGAACTTTTGTTGTCAAGACTTTGCTTGGACCACTCAGTCAAAAACCAGTCGGTTCATCGGGGCGGTGTTGGGGCCCGTCTGGGTCGGAGAAGAAAATTCCCAACATTCCTGAGCAATCAGGATGGTGCCCCGTTCATAATCCATAAACTAACATATGCATCCACTACAGCGCTTTTGTACAAAATATATAATCTAATACTAAACATTAGATTATAAACAGTATTGGAGCTTTTGAGTGCTGGAGTACTCGGTATTGTGTCGGATGCTAGCGAAGTTGTCGACGTATGCTTAGCTTGGCCTGTTGGACTACGTTGGACATAAATATCATAATGTACAGTTCATATTTGGACATGAAATTTATTCATTGTAATTTTCTGGTCTTTTTGTAATATGTGCTTCGTTGTTGTTTGAAATAGCTCCTCGGTTTCATGTATGGAATTTGTTAGCATGTTAGCTTGGTTGGCTAAGGGTGTCCACCGGGTGTGTCGCATAATACTTGGACACTGGAATGTTGGACAGGACATACCTTGGACAAAGTGGAATAACTTTGCAATGCTTCCATGGATTTGCATTTTTTCTGTGTTAGAAAAGACCCTAGCGAAATATATTGCAAATTTATAGACCCCATTGAAAAACTATGTGAATATACATGCTTGTGATGTTCAAGTTCAAGTCTGCATTTCTGACATTCCTGGCATATTAGCATTTGTAATAGAGGCTCTAAAATAAAACAAACCAAGGAATAAGATATTGAAGTGAATCAATATGTTCCCCCAACTGTCTTCTTTAGTTTGAGTCATGAATGATAATTTTCCTATATGTACAACTTGAGATATCTCCTTTATAGTGGACTATGTCTGGAATCTGAGGAATTTTAAAAATGGCCGCCAGACAGGCATATGCACAATACTTAATCACACAGCTCTGTGGTAATGTGGGTGTATTAAACCAGTAATAAATCACACAGTTCTGTGGTAATGTGGGTGTATTAAACCTCTAATAAATCACACAGCTCTGTGGTAATGTGGGTGTATTAAACCTGTAATAAATCACACAGCTCTGTGGTAATGTGGGTGTAATAAACAGGTGTAAATAAACAGATTAAATCATCCTCCTGTGTGTTACTCTGGATTGTACTGTGTGTGTGTGTGAGACTGTAGTTTCTGAATGTAGGTCCATGACACTCTGGTGTGTGAGTTGAGCTGTTTCCCTGATAAACTGAACCTCTAACAGAATAAAGGACTGATGGAGGCAGCCAGGGGTGGAGCTACTGCAGGAGCAGAAGGGGCAGTTGTGTCCAGACTGGGGGGTAAAGGGGCTCCTACTGTTACCCCATCATTCCTACTGCTGTACCTGTTATAATGGGCCTGTATGTACAATGGGAACAGCTTCACTGACACACTCAGACTGTGTGGTAGTCATGGTAACTACAAGCTTCTGCCATCAGGGCAGAGGGACATTAACTAAAAGCCTCGTGGTCAGACAGCAGCTCATGATCTCCAGCAGCTGCAGTAGAGCTGAAGGGACATTAGTGAGATCAGAGAGAGAGAGGAGAGAGTTCAGGAGTGTGGCCCTGTTTACCAGTATCACCACAACACTCACCAACTCCACCCAGATGAAAGAGGAAATGATGTCACATCCTGATATATTTATACAACCTTCTGCATTTAATTCACTACAAAATGATGCTTTTGTACAAACACACACACACTAGATCAGTCACATCATCCTCCGTCCTCCACCGTCACAGGGCTTACCTGAGAGATGAAGACTTCATGAAGCGGAGATTCTGAGCAGGAAAAAGAAAAATATACAATAAGGGAAAGTACATGATGTACATAAAGTACACAATGAGAGAAACGTTCAGGTTGAAAAACATGTACATGATCTTTAACTCTTTTATAATAATCATAAAATCATGTCCTCCATGAACCAGTATACAAATGACTCTCTACATCAAACTCATGTTATTTAAAGATTATATTAAAATAAATGACTGTTACACAAGTGTCTCATTTTAAGTGATCTGGATCACATTGTCATGTGAGTGTGTGATTAGATATAATCAGGTAAATCTGTGAAGAAACTTTGATTCTTAGCATCACAGTATCAAACTGGGTGAAAACTGTTTGTGTGACTCCGTTTACAAACCAGGTGACAGTATGATCAATGTTCTCCCAGAATCACAGTGTGTTGTGTTCACTACACTATGGACATGATGCTCAGCTGTACTCTACTCTGGACACACAGTGTGGCCACATATATTTAATCTACAGAATAAAAGGTTTATTCATGCAGAGAATCACAGAACATCACAAAACATCACAGAATACCACAGAACATCATAGAACACCACAGAACATCACAGTCCTGCTTCTCTTATACTCACTCTGTCTGCTTTCCTCTGGTGTCCCCTGTAAAAGTGAATAACAGTGTGAGGTTTTCAATCATGAGGTCGTGTGTCACCTGCTGCCTTCCACAGAACAATTACAGAAGTGTATAACTCTCATATGGTGTTATACATGGTACCATGGTAACATTACTGCTATAACATGGTTTATATAAATATTCTTCAAAATTTCATAATTTACTGAGGTCTAGATTAGTCAGTGTGACATGATCTTACTCTGGTTTGGGAGATTCAGAAATGTTTATTTAAAAAGAAAAACTAGTGCGCTAACTGTACCAATTAATCCCACCAAACTCTTTGTTCAGGTGTTCTTCATAGATATTGACCTGATTTATAATCTGTATATCTGTTGGCATAATGCAGCCCTTATCTCTCATTTAAATATTAATTAGGTCATTGTCAAGGCTCCACCCCCTGCCCGTGGTGTCAGTGTTCTGCAGTATCAGAGCACATGGTGTTTGGTTTATGTTGTGCTGTTACTTTTGTTCTTGAATTTCCTTTAGCCACGCCTCCCTTGGGTGGGGTATTTAGCCACACCTCCTCAGGTGAGGTATTTAGCCACGCCTCCCTCAAAAGGAGGTATTTAGCCAGGCCTCCCGCAGATGGGTGTGTTGTGTCTCGTTTGCCACCCCACCTGGGGGTAATTATGTAATAATTCCATGACGACTGTCTTCTTTTGTTCTGGTTCCTGCACTTGTGTGTTTGGTTTTGTTTTTGTTTCTTTCATTAAACTCTTCATCTGGAGACTCACGTTTGTTTCCCTCCATTTGCTGTCTGTACAGATCACTGATTAGATCCACCTGCTCCTCATTTCTCTTCCTTATAATCCCCTGTTCATGTTCTATGACTTTGTGAAGTGTTGCCTCTGTTTTATGAGCATACTGAGTGTTTCTATTGTGTATTTTACATTCCTGTGTACTGTATGAATTATCTTTTGTGTTTCTGGACTCTGTGATTTAGATTCTCCTGTTTGGATTTGTTTGCTTGGTGGATTTCTTTAAGAAATCATGAGGGCACACCTTCTCTCTACCACTGAAATGAAGAAGGTCTCTCTGTCTCTACCACGGAAGTGAGGACAGTCTCTCTGTCTCTACCACGGAAGTGAGGACAGTTTCTTTGTCTCTACCACTGAAGTGAGAAAGGTCTCTCTGTCTCTACCACAGAAGTGAGGACAGTTTCTTTGTCTCTACCACTGAAGTGAGAAAGGTCTCTCTGTCTCTACCACTGAAGTGAGGAAGGTCTCTCATCTCTGATGAGCCTATATCAACTTTCACCTTTTCAAAGATTTTATGTAGACTACATTCGATCTTGCTAACACAGACAGATTGTACAATGTGATTATAATGTGTTATGTTATTATTATGTGTTGTGTAATTATGATAAAAGCTACATTCCTCTACATTTGGACATGTTTTTTTTTTACATACATATTTTTTATATATACATACTGTCACGTTACGGTCCCTAAACCCTCCTTTTGGGGCGTGTGTTTACGTCGTCTACGACTACTCGTCTGTGTCAGTGTATCTCCGTGGGTGCGGGTGTGTCTTGTGATTATCCGTCTCACCTGTGGCTCATCTCGTCATCACGTGGGGTTTATGTGGTCTGTCTATTTAATGTGCGTTCACACAGTGTCTTGTGCTCGTCGTTGTCTGAGACTTACATGTCACTATATGTCATGAGTGTTAAACGTGCGCTGTCTGCGCTATTTGTGAGACAAATAAACGTAACGTCTGTCACGCAAAGGATATTCTGTCTCGTCCTTCATCACTGCAACAGCCTTTACAGAACGACGAGCCAAGAGAGACAAGATGCCAGGTTATGCCACCCAGCCAAAGAAGGGCAAGCGACCCAGTAAGCACCGCCACGCCTCATCCATTGACCAGCACCTCACAGCCGCACTGACTCCCGAGCTGATGAAACAAGACCCCATGTGTGCGTACATGCTGTGCGCAGCTCGGGAGTCCTCTAATCCCGAAGTGGCGGAAGAACTCCGCCGAGGGGCAGTACGGATATGGAAGGAGCGACACCCCTCTCCTTCTCGCGACCTCTCGCCGCTGAGGGTGGGTGCCTTCGAGCTGTACTTGATGGCGACGACCCCCGAGAGCGAGGTCGGGGAGGAGGACTCGCCCCGTGAGGAGGAGTAAGAGAAGGAGGACCCTCCGCAGTCCGTAGGCTCTGCCCACGCTGAAAACCACGGTGAGGGTGAGGCAGGCGAAGACTATCCTCCATCCATATACTCCGCCCCCACCGAATATTACGGTGAGGGTGAGGAAGACTACCCTCCGTCCGTGTGCTCCGCGCCCGCCGTGGACTACGGTGGGGACGAGGAGGAAGACGAGGAATCCTACACGGAGGAAGAGGGGTCCTACACGGAGGAGGAAAGTCCACCCCCTTTGGAGCTCTCCGCCAGGACAGCGAAGGGGAGGAAGAATCCGGAGGTGGGCTCATCCCCCAAGCGCTCCCCAGGTAGCGATATGGACTGTTCTGGGGGTGGCAACCTGGAGCAGCCCATGAGCTCGAGCCGTGGCAATAAGGATATTCTGTCTCGTCCTTCATCTCTGCAACAGCCGTTACACATACTTGGACATTCATTCTTATTTTTTTGCATTTTTCTCACTGGAAACAAAAAGCCAAATAGCCTACCTGATACCAGTATAAAATAAACTGATACCAGTATAATATTTGTAAACAATGAGGTTCATAATGTGTCGAATTGTAACTGTGAGTTAGGTTAATAAAAGTACAAAGAAGTACTGTGATTAGAGGAAACATCATAATTAGAGGAAATCCTCATTAAAACACAATCAGGTGGGCGTGGCTGGGTGGGCGTGGCAGTAAACTGGGCTTAAATGCTTCTAATATTAACAAAAGATCACATGTTCCTTTATAAAATTAAATGTGCCATATTTTGTCAATTGTGATTTTTACACCCCAATCGAAATTTGTCCTCCGCTTGTAACCCATCTGTGCAGTCAGAACACACACACTAGTGATTATTAGGGGGCTGTGGATCACACGTGCCCAGAGCGGTGGGCAGCCCTAGCCCGGCGCACGGGGAGCAGTTGGGGTTAGGTGCCTTGCTCAAGGGCACCTCAGTCATGGCCTGTCTGGGAATCGAACCCACGACCCTCCGGTCACAAGACCAGTTCCCTAACCGCCAGGCCATGACTGCCCCTTGTAAAGAAAATATATATTTACAAAATTAAGCATGGAGTCTGAATATAATGTGGACCAGCATATCAGTGATGCCCACACACACACACACACAAACACACACGTACTACACTGTCTCTACAACAGGAGGGATACACACGCACACACACACAGACTACACTGTCTCTAAAGCAGAAGGGACACAGTCATGGTCTGGTGGGTAGGGAACTTCTCTTATGACTGGAGGGTTGTGGGTTTGATTTACATGACTGAGGGCCATGACTGAGGGGTCCTTGAGCAAGGCACCTAACACCAACTGCTCCCCAGGTCTAGGGCTGCCCCAAGCTCTGGACACATTTGTACCACATCCCCCTAGTGATCACTAGTGTGTGTGTGAGTATTCTCACCTCACAGATGGGTAAGGTCTATAATCTGTATATAACACCATAACACAACCTGATGACGCACCATGAACACTTAAACACTACAAATCCAGAGTTACTAGAATAAACAACGTACACTGAGACCAGGGAATAACCACACAGGAGAACAAACAACTACAGAATACCATACAGGGAATGTGACAATCAACATGAAACATTATCTAAGAACCAAACTTACTGAAACAAGATCCATAACAGAAGCATACATACACTGAAAAAACACCAACACTAAACATGAGACATACAGACATTTAAATACTGTGAGTACAACACAAAAGCACAACCATGAAACATTACCAGCAAACATAATCAGTGAACATTGACTCACACTGAACACAAGAAACACAGACACTAAATACAGAACACAGTCAATGACACATAAGGAACGGCTGAAACGTAATGAAGAGGGAGTGACGACTAAAAGGGAAGAAACCAAAATGAAAACAGGCCAGACATACAGAGGAGGGGCTTGAATTAACAGGTGAATATGATTGACAGGTGGGGGCGGGGCTACTCATGACAGTGGGCTTAAAGCACACATGGGTTTTGTCACAGTAGGTCAGTCCCAGCTCGTGAGGGAGACGCCCATTGTAACACACCCAGTGTTGAGTGAACAGACAGAAATGCTGAGAGGAGCAAGATTTAATAGGAACAAATACAGAATCATAAACATGGTCACAGTTCAGGGTCAAATAACCATATAAATCAGACACAGACACGACTAACACACATGACAGGATCAGACATCATAAAGACAGAAACATAAAAACAGTTTCTCCTCAGGGATCAATAAAGTATTGTGATTCAGAGAGTGAATTATTTGTCACTTAATATGGGTGTAATGATCTGCGTAGCGCAGAACAGGGAGGTGGACACAAACGCTGAGGAGAGCGAGATTTATTAAAGGAAATTCCAAAGGCAGAGTCGAAGTCACGGGCATGGGTCATAATGGGCAGGCAGTCCAGACATGAAATACGAACAGACATGGCAATGGGCACGGAAAACAACAAGGCAGATTAACTAAGGGAGAACAGGCAAAACACACGGAAGACAGATAACACGAAGGCGCAAACTTACGAGCAGGTGTGACAAGGCACGGGTTTAAACAAAAAGACCGATACGGACATGGGAGACACAGGGACTAATATACACAGGACTAGACAAGGATCAGGTGCAAACAATGACGACAGGGGTGTGGCAGGCAATGGGAAATCACAGAGACAACGAGCAGGGCAGGCAAGTAAACGCAGACACAAGGGAACCCAGAGTGACAGCTAGGAGAGGGGTCGTTGCCCTACGTGACAATGGGTGTTCTGGTAACTTCTGTTCTCTTCTGATTAAGACTTTAAACCACATGTGTACAACAACTACAAATATGAATAAAACATTATAATAGTGTACTCACCGGAAAGGGCGGACATTTCTGGAAAGGACAAAGTGGTTAATGACAAAGGGTTTTGACAGCAGTAAATGTGTTTTTAAACTATGCCACTATAGTGAGACATTCTCCAGCTCTTCACAAGAAGTCTGTCTGCTCTACTGACCTGTTTCTCCCACAAATATAAACCTGGACAGATCAAACATGTGCAACTACTTGACATAATAACTGTAATCACATTCAGTGCAGAATCTGTTTATCACATGAACATTGTAATAAATGGAGAAGACTTCACACTCCATGTATTTTGCATTTCCACAAACAGTACAGTGGATGAAGGTGTGTGTGTGTGTGTGTGTGTGTGAGAGAGATCTGTGCTACTTTTTTCAACAGAGTAGAGAATTAGAGTGTGTGAGACTCCAATGATTATGATTGATCCTCCCCAACACCGACGTCACTCGCATCAACAACCTAGACAGCTTTACACTGTTGTGTATTATGGTTGCCACGGTAAACTACACTTTCTACATTTCTACAGGTCACAGATGCATTGTGGGAAGGAAGCTGACAGATGGAAGTCGGAAGCCCCTCAGTAAGATTAGTGTTTACACACCACATGAAAATTACATTACAGTGTGTGTGAGTTCACGCTCTCATTAATGGATTAAACATTTACATATGTAATGAGTATTTGAATAATAAAATCTCAACATCAGAGAGAAGAAAAGATTTTTTTTACTTACCCAAGGATCATAATCTATGTAAACAATAGAAGGGGACACAATGTTAGATGAAACAGCACAATAAATACTTTAACACAACTTCTCATCCTCTTGCTCTCTTCCTGATCTCCATACTGACTCTACTCATGTGGGCTGTAATGTTTCATCCTTCACTGCTGCACTGTCACCCTCTGCTTTCAGCTCCATGAAGATGTTCAGTTACACAATTAAACACCTACAACATCCTAAACACATACAGAAGTGGTTATGTACAAAATATATATAGCAACATCCAAGGGAAGGCCTGGGGACTTGTTGACTACCCCAACAACAGAACTACACTTCCCAACAACAGCCAGGGGAAGGACTGGCTCACTATGTCATCTGCATTTGTCTTCTCGCACTCTCCAAGACAGACTGGAAGGGGAGGTGGCACTGGATTGCTTCTGTCCAGTTACTGGCGCTTTACTCCTTGCTTTCCCACAAATTACAACCTCAACATTTGAGTATCATGCTGTCACTGTATGCTTCCCAACCACACTTCACATCATTGTTGTTTATCGTCCACCCTGCACCCTAGGTAACTTCACTGAGGAATTGGACACACTTCTGAGCGTCCTCCCTAACGATGAAACTCCTCTTCTTCTGCTTGGTGACTTCAACCTCCCAACAGATAAACTACAATCATCTGGCGTTCTTCATCTGCTGTCATCATTCAACCTCAACCTCACCCAGTCTTGTCCAACACACAGAACAGGCAATGTCTTGGACCTGGTCTTCACCAGACCACCTGCAGTGATGGACATTGCAGTAACTCCTCTCCACTGTTCAGATCATCACCTTGGATCTTTTTCCTTATCTCTTCCTCCCCACCGTCACACTCTTACTGCTACAGGCACTACCACCATCCATCGTAACCTTCATTCCATCTCTCCATCAGTACTTGCCTCTACTATCACCACAGCCCTCCCGTCCCATGACTCTTTCTCTTGTCTCTCCACAGACACCGCCACTGACAATTTATTGTCCTCCCTCTCTTCATCTATTGACCTCTTATGTCGCCTCTCTTCCAAACCCACAAGATCCTCCCCACCTGCTCCTTGGCTCTCAGACACCCTACGTAACAACCGACGAGAACTGAGGATGGTTGAGAGGCGATGGAGGAAATCGAAGCTTACTGCTGATCTTCGCTTGTATCAGTCTCTCCTGTCCCTATTCTCCATGGAACTAACTGCTGCCAAGACATCATTCTACGGAGAGAAGCTGGAGGCATCTACATCAGATCCACGCAAGATGTTCAAAATCTTCTCTTCTCTCCTCAAACCCTCCCCCCTCCAACTCCCACTTCTTTTACTGCAGATGATTTTGTCAACTTCTTTGAAGAGAAGGTCAATACGATTCACAGCACCTTTTCCCTAGTCCCTGTGCCCACTGTGTCCCCTCCTACTCCTCCCTTTTCTCTAACCTCCTTCTCTCCTCTCTCAGCTGAGATGGTGCTTCAGCTGCTGACATCCAGCAGTCCCACCACATGCCCTCTGGACCCCATCCCATCCACACTCCTCCAATCTCCCACGAACTCCTCCCTTTCATCTCGACCATCATCAACAACTCCTTATCTTCAGGAATTGTGCCATCATCATTCAAGGCGGCTAGGGTGGTGCCAATCCTAAAGAAACCCAACCTTGACGCCACCAACATCAGCAACTACAGACCGGTATCTCTCCTCTCATTCCTTTCTAAGATCCTTGAACGGGCTGTACACAACCAGCTATCCTCTTTTCTCTCACAGAACCAGCTTCAGGACCCCAACCAATCTGGCTTCAAGCCAGCACATTCTACGGAAACTGCACTCATTGCAGTAACTGAGAAACTCCATGCGGCTAGAGCAACTGGACTATCATCAGTTCTGATTCTGCTTGACCTTTCGGCGGCCTTTGACACAGTCAATCACGAGATCCTCCTGTCCATCCTCTCAGGCCTTGGTATCACTGGCAATGCATGGACGTGGTTTGCATCCTACCTGGAGGGTCGTTCCTACCAAGTAACATGGGGAGGATCAACATCCACACCATGCAAACTCTCCACCGGTGTTCCACAAGGCTCAGTGCTGGGTCCACTTCTTTTTTCCCTTTATACTCGCTCACTGGGTGAGTCAATCTCTGCACATGGCTTCTCTTATCACTGTTATGCGAATGACACCCAGCTCTTCTTTCCTTCCCACCTTCTGACACACAGGTTTCAGCTCGAATCTCTGCATGTCTAAAAGACATTGCCTCTTGGATGGCAGCTCACCACCTAAAGCTTAACCCAAGCAAGACAGAGATGCTGTACATCCCTGCAAGAGCCAGTCCTCATCGTGATCTTTCTATCTCATTTGAGAACACCGTGATCACTCCATCCATGGAAGCACATAGCCTTGGTGTAGTTGTCGACAATCAACTCTCCTTCATGGCCCACGTTGCTAACACAACACGATCATGCAGATTCGCCCTTCACAACATTCGCAGGATCCGGCCATTTCTCTCTAGGGAGGCCACTAGGGAGGCTTCAACCTTCCCAAGTTCAGCCATGTCACTTCCTTGCTGTGCTCCCTCCACTGGCTTCCGGTAGCTGCCCGCATCAAATATAAAACCCTGGTGCTGGCCTACAAAGCAAAGAATGGTCCAGCTCCTCCTTACTTGATGGCCATGGTAAAACCCAGATGCATACCTAGAGCCCTCCGCGCCTCAAGTATGTCTCGTCTTGACCCTCCATCATCCAGGACACATGGGAGACAAGCATCCAGACTTTTCTCTGTCCTGGCTCCAAGGTGGTGGAATGAACTTCCCTTGTGTGTCCGAACATCGGAGTCACTTGCTGTCTTCAGACGCCGACTGAAGACCCACCTCTTTCAAGTGCAGTTTGCATAATTATGCTTCGTCTATTGTGCTTTATCATCTCTTTCCTCAGGTGTTAGTTACAGGTATTGCTTACTGTCTTTTCTCAGGCATTGTGCATAATTGGGTTATAGGAATTGTTTACTGTCTTTTTCCTCAGGTTATGTGTATATTCAGGTATAATTGTTAGGTATCAGTTGACTTTCGTCTAGTGGTTTTTCCAGCTTAGAGTACCTTGTGTTCAGGACTATCTATTCTACCTTGGAGATTCCAAGCAACTACATAGCACTTTTGTAAGTCGCTCTGGATAAGAGCGTCTGCTAAATGCCATAAATGTAAATGTAAATGTATCTCAGTGAGGCGAAAGACAGAAATAAGTGTCCCAAAACAAAAGAGTAGCCAAAAGAAAACAAACAGGGATGAGAACAACGACCCGAGACCAGAGAGAGAGAGACTGGAGAGAAAGAGAAAAAGAGACCCAAGAACAAGTCCCACAACCTCTACCCAAAGATACCGGCTGAGCTGTAGGTCAGAACTCATCAACAATTCAGCAACTGGTATCTTGGTGTGAGCTGCTTATAAGGGCTATGAAGCAGGTGTAGCTCGTCTAGTATCCCAGCTGTCAAATGGCCGTGGCTATCGGAAGTACAAAGCCAAATCCAGCCGTGGAGTTGACGCTGGTGCTCTGTGCCCTGCCCCACAAGCAACAATCTCGTTCTCATCTCTGCCCTCTGTCTCTCCTGGCCTCTTCAACTTCGCCTTATTTAACTGTCGCTCTCTCACAGACAAAGCTCCACTTCTCAGTGACTTTATTGGTCAGAAGCACCTAGACATTCTCAGTCTGACTGAAACTTGGCAGACACAGGGAGATTACATCCCCCTCAATGAAGCTACCCCTCCTGGCTTTACCTACCTCTGTGCTCCCAGATTAACAGGCAGAGGCGGTGGTCTGGCTGTCATTCACAATCACAATATAAGACTAACTCTGTGCAAACTACATGAAGTTTCTGCTTTTGAATACATAGCTCTAAAGGTGTCTGGACTATCTACCGTAATTCTACTGCTGGTATGTCGCCCACCTAAACTCTCCATAGCTGACTTTCTGTCTGAACTCAGTGAACTGCTTACCATCGCTAGCTCCATGTCTCCATCTCTAGTGATGCGCGGGGACTTTAACATCCATATGGACACTGCCTCCTCTGTATCTACTGACTTTTTGTCTTTGCTTAATAGTTTTGACCTAACTCAGCATGTCAATTTTCCTACTCACAAGCATAGACATATTCTTGATCTAATTTGCTCTTCTTCCTATGGCTGTAATGTTAGTAACATCTCTGGTTTGTGTTTGGGTATATCTGATCACAAAGCTATTACTGCTGATCTCTGTCTTCCCATCCCTGAAACTCGCTCTAAAACTTCCATATCCTACCGTAATCTTTCTGCTGTTGATTCCCCATCCTTCTCTTTACATCTTAATGCTTCTCCCTTCACTATGATCTGTAACCTTTCCTCTGCTGATGATGCAGTCTCTCTCTATAATGACTCTATCTCCTCCATCCTAAATTCACTAGCCCCACTTAAAACTAGGGTTGTTCCTGCCACTCACACATCTCCCTGGTTTACTCCCGAGCTTCACACTCTCAAGACCGCTGGCCGGCGCCTTGAGCGCCTCTATAAAAGAACTGGGCTTCATGTGCATGCCCTTGCCTTTTCTGAGCATATGCTCATCTACAAAGCTGCACTTAATTCTGCTCGTTCCCTTTACTACTCCAATCTTATTCAAGGTTCCAGACATGATCCCAAGCAACTCTTCTCTCTTGTTAATAAACTCTCTCGGCCTCCTACTCCTACAGTCTCATTCTCTCCTGACATCTCTACTGCTTTTCTCAACCACTTCCAAGACAAAATTAACTCCATTAACAAAGGCTTTCTCAACCCACCTCCCCCTGATCTCTCTCCCCTTCCTCTCATTCCTGGTAGTGCCTCCCTCTCAAAAGTTTCTCCTGTTTCCCCTGTTGACATTGCTGTAATTATTGCCAAGTCCAAATCGTCTTCATGTCAACTTGATCATGCTCCAACTCCACTCCTGAAGCACTGTCTCCCTGCTATCTCTATCCCCATTTCTCATCTCATTAATCTCTCACTCACTTCTGGTCATGTTCCCTGCTCTCTAAAACAGGCAGCTATCACCCCTGTCCTTAAGAAACCCGGCCTTGACTGTTCAGATCTACATAACTACAGACCTATTTCCAATCTGCCTTTTCTATCCAAAGTTCTCGAGAGGGCTGTTGCCATACAACTACAGGCTTTTCTGACCACCAATAATCTTTTTGATACATTTCAGTCAGGTTTCCGCTCCCTTCACAGCACTGAGACAGCTCTCCTCAGTGTACTAAATAATCTTCTCCTTTCCTCTGACTCTGCTCCTCGATCTCACTTCTGCTTTCGACACTGTTAACCATAACATACTCCTCTCACGTCTTTCCAGTATTGGTCTCTCTGGCACTGTGCTATCCTGGTTTACATCTTATCTTACTGACAGGTCTCAGTATGTTAGTATTGGGAAGCACAAGTCCATTTCTGCTCCAATCACCCAGGGTGTGCCACAAGGTTCCGTTCTCGGTCCCCTGTTATTTATCATATACATACTACCTCTTGGCAATATCATCCATTCTTTCAGTCTTAATTATCACTTTTACGCCGATGACACTCAGATCTACCTTGATTTCAAACCAACAGATTCCTTCCCTCCTTCCACACTGCTGTCCTGTATTCAGGAAATAACACACTGGCTTACCTGCAATTTCCTCAAACTAAACGCATCTAAAACAGAACTCATAGTTATCGGCACCAAGTCAGCCATCTCTGCCTTTCCTGAGTGCAGCCTAAATGTTGATGACACCTCTGTTAGCCAGTCGCCTACTGTGCGTAATTTAGGTGTTCTGTTAGACTCCTGCCTCATGTTTGTACCTCACATCAAATCAGTCTGTAAGTCTGCCTTTCTCCACCTCCGGAACATAGCTCGGCTTCGGCCCATACTTTCACCTACAGCTGCTGAAACCCTGGTTCATGCTTGATTGGATTATTGTAACTCACTGCTCTATGGTCTACCTGCAAAAACGCTTCGCCCTCTTCAGTACATCCAAAATTCCGCAGCCAGAGTCTTTCTCAGCTAAAAAATTTGAACATATCACTCCAATCCTCCATAAACTTCACTGGCTCCCGGTTTCAGAATGCATCCGCTACAAAATTCTCTTAATGACTTTTAAAGCCCTCCATGGCCTCACACCTGTCTATCTCTCCAACCTGTTGCACCCTCACGTTCCATCGCGTCAGCTCAGGTCCTCTAACTCGGGACTATTAACCATTCCAAGACACAGACTCTCCACTATGGGTGGCAGATCTTTCAGTGTTGCTGCCCCCACTC
This sequence comes from Brachyhypopomus gauderio, assembly GCF_052324685.1. Classification (NCBI taxonomy): domain Eukaryota; kingdom Metazoa; phylum Chordata; class Actinopteri; order Gymnotiformes; family Hypopomidae; genus Brachyhypopomus; species Brachyhypopomus gauderio. The sequence goes on from NC_135217.1 coordinate 1,459,975, forward strand.
TCTGGAACTCTCTACCTTCCTCTGTTCGCTCCTCTGCTTCTCTTCCTATTTTCAAAGCTCAGCTAAAGACCTTCCTATTCTCTCACTACTTCCACTCTCGCTGATACTCCCAACTCTTCTCGCTTATGTTTGACTATGTTTATGTAAAGCGACCTTGGGTTTGTGAAAGGCGCTATAAAAAAATTAATTTATTATTATTATTATTAGCCTGTTGGCTCCCTCTGGTGGCTGGTGGCGCTATGGCACTGGGACCAACCCTTACAGTTACAGCAACACACAGCTACAAAACAGCTGTGAAATGTGGGTGTGTCCAGATAAACAGCTCTATGGGTTCAACAGTCTTATAAATCTGTTATCAGGACTCACTGGTATTTTAGATTACTTTAGATTAGTTTAGCTTAGATTAGATTCTGGCCTGTCATAGATGCCTAGTGCATGAATCCTCTGTTAGTGCCTCATAAGGTACACAGTGTGTTTACAACTGCTTTACAAGTCAAACATTTGATTACGGGAGCAACAGAAGCTCCGCCCCTTTCTCCATCATAAGTGAGCTGTTATAAACCAGTTTAAGTCCTGGCATTCGCACCTGCTCTCTGTTTAACTCCAGTATGGTGTGGAGATTCTTCTCTTCATGATGTCCAGCAGTGTGATGGAAGAGTGGAGTTGGGCCTCCACACCAAGTCATTTTAAACTACTGTGCAGCAACTGTGGAAAAGGAGCTGCAGTCCTGGTTTCTCTTTCTGTTGGAGGAGATCTGCTGCTATTGTGGATCTCCAGAAACATTCATCTCGTCAGTCTCCAATAATGTCTGAGGTCATCAAAAGTCTTATCATCAGTCCCCATCTGCTTTGTATGCAGCTGTGTGTAAAGACTCTGGGAACTGAAGCTGATTCAGAGAGTCTCTGCTTCACAATCATCTCACCTGAAGTGGATTCTTCTACCACACTGTTTACATAGAAATGTTTAGAATAGTCTCATACCAGTTTTATGTAAATGCTTATAATAGTGTCACACCAGTTTGATTTCAGTCAGTGTGTCTTAGGTCTTTTTCAGAATGTGTAGTAAAATGTAAAACATTTATGTTGTTCTGCTCATAGTTCACATCCAGCTGTGTTGTGCTGAGTCATAGTTCACATCCAGCTGTGTTGTGCTAGGTCATAGTTCACATCCAGCTGTGTTGTGCTGGTCTCAGCGTTCACACACAGTTTCTCTGTGGTTCTTCCTGCAGTTGTTGTAGTCTGTGTTATGGAAGGTCACTTTAACAGTCTTGCTCTATATCATAAAGGCCACACTGACACTAATCTCTTCACCTCTCTGATGGTGTCTTTCATTGGTTTACTTCAGACTGATACTGAGCTGATCTGTGATTTAGTCCAGATTATTAGTCTCTAGTTTTAATCCAGATCTGTTAATTTTACTGCATTTACACTTTACACCATGATGTGTAGATGTGTGTCAGAGTGAGAAACTGTTACTGCTTGTTCCACTAAAATGAACCATCAGTCCTTCACTCCACATGAGCATCATTCACCCCCTGAACACTGAACCTCATTTATCTGAACACAACAGGATTATCAACATGTGGGTTTGGTATTTCTGTCTGTTCATGTTCATTCTGAGATGAGACTGATGGTGATGTTGAGATTATGTAGAGTGGAGCTCTGGAATACTCACCCCTTACTATTACTGTGAGCTCCTGTGTTGTGTCTCCACTGGTTACCTGACACAGGTAATATGCTGTATCTGACCATCTGCAGTCTCTCAGCTGTAAGGAGACGTTTCCTCTCTGCAGCTCCTCCATGAACAGACTCACTCTGTCCTCGTAGCCCCTCCCCTCTGTCACCTGTCCGTTCTTATAGAGACAAACACAGTCTGTCTCCTTAAACCACCTGATCTCCATGGAAACAGCACTGGTTTCAGGAGACAGGTGACAGGAGAGAGTGACAGCAGAGCCAGACTGACGCTCTCCAAAAGAGATGCCAATGAGTTTAAACTCATCTGTGGGAAACACACACACACACACACACACACACACACACACACACACACACACACACACACACACACACACACACACACACACACACACACACAGTTTTTATCTCCTGATTAAGATCATTATGATGATTCTCTGATTTCTCTCTGAGTTTAAATTCATATAGGATACAACACTCTCTTATACACACATAAGCACACAGAAATAGTTTCACAATGAAATTAGTCATATTTGTCAATTGTGATATTCACCTCAATCAAAATTTGTCCTCCGCATTTTCTCAATGTTAACACACACACACACACACACACACACACACACACACACACACTAGTGATTACTAGGGGGATGTTGTGCACACGAGCAGTGGGCAGCCCAAGCCCGGCGCCCAGGGAGCAGTTGGGGTTAGGTGCCTTGCTCAAGGGAACCTCAGTCATGGCCTCAGTTCTGAGAATCAAAATGATTTTCTGGACTGATGAACTCTGGAAGTGACTCACTGATACTCGCAGATGCCATCTTGATCTCCTACAGGTTCAAACTCATAAAATCTGAGAGAGAGAGAGAGAGAGAGAGAGAGAGAGAGAGAGAGAGAGATGGTTAGTATTTTCTGTAATATGGTGGATTGTTTAATCGTGTTTGTCTTGTTGGTGACTAGTGCACTTTAGCATGATGCTAACTCCTCTTACCTTCACTCTTTCCAAACTATTAGTCCAAACTACACATAAAGAAAGAAACACATCAATCATTAAATTTGATATATGCAAACATACTGTCAATATATCAAAAAACATTTGCACACGCTCCATTGCTGTCCCTTATGAAGCTAAACATGCTGCTTTTGATGACATCTGAGGTGACGTCTAGCTACATTTTAAACGTTTGTCTTACATAACCCTACAGACCATGTGTAAAACACTCCTGCTTAACACTGTGGAGCAATAAAGTCTTTTGATACTGCACATATCAGGATATCCGGGCAGTCATGGCCTGGTGGTAGGGAACTGGTCTTGTGACCGGAGGGTTGTGGGTTCGATTCCCAGACCTAGGGCCATGACTGAGGTGCCCTTGAGCAAGGCACCTAACCCCAACTGCTCCCCGGGCGCCGGGCTAGGGCTGCCCACCGCTCTGGGCATGTGTGATCCACAGCCCCCTAGTAATCACTAGTGTGTGTGTGTTCTGACTGCACAGATGGGTTAAAAGCGGAGGACAAATTTCGATTGGGGTGTAAAAAATCACAATTGACAAAATATGGCAAAAAAAATAATAATAATCCTCTTACGCCCCAATGCAAAATATCCAGCATTTTATAACAGCTCACATCACACATTTGTCTTACATTACAGACCATGTGTAAAACACTCCTGCTTAACACTGTGGTGTAATAAAGTCTATCATGATCCTGCTTTCACTTTCATGTTAATTCTAGTCACTGCATCATCAGTCTCAAAGCTCCGCCCCTTCACTCCACGCTGATGCACTCTCACTGCATCACACATCAGCACAAGGGCTTTGAAGCCCCGCCCACCTTCCACAAAGCCCCTCCCTCCTTTTGCTGCAGCGAGTCTACCAGCAGCTCTTATCACTCTGTCCCAGTGTAATGAGAATGAAGCAGAGGCCCAGTTCTTAGGCAGTGGTTTACTGCTGTGTATACCCAGTACAACCAGCAGAGGCGCTGTTTCCCCAACACCTTTAGATCAGGGATCTCTATACACTGAATGAGCTGCAGGTCATTGAGGTGAAAGGCTGAAGCACAGCTAGTGTGGTGTGAGTTTGGAAGACATCGACTCACATATCAACAAGCTCAAAACTGTTAATACCCACATTAAAAACACGTTTTATTAGAAATAAACGAACTGCTTTCCTACCTTGTTTAACAATCTGAAGTGCCATATTTACATTCAAAACTACTCAACAAATGTAGATATAATTTAAAAAGTAATTGTTTATGTGATTTTATCACAATAATTCTATATCAGCATCTCTACATATTAGTTCTGTGGGTGATTTGGAATATTTCAGAGTGATATTTCAGAGTGATATCAGAGTGACAGCACTTCTCTTTACCTTTCCTGTTCTTCACATCTTCTGCTTCTGTAGATTACGTGTATCCATGTTTCCACAGCAGAAAACGCTGAACAATCTCTGTCTTCACTTTCCATTCAATTCAGATTCTATTCAGACATTTCAGTTTTGACTAAACAACTGTACATACAGACATATAACATCCACTGCAATTCCTGTCTTAAGATCTAAAATGTGATCTTTTGCTCCCGGAAGATATTTCTGGGTCTGAAGTTCATCAGTTGTTTAATGATTAACTGTCTTCTTCTCGTAGCTGCACCTGAAACAACGTCTGACACTTCTCCACCGTGTTTGTGAACTGCACACATAAACTACATGAGTCCTGAAGACATTTTCATATATACACAGCACTGCATTCTGAAATCAAACAAGAGTGCATTTATGTGTGTGTGTGTTGAGAATGAATTCACATATGTCTTTCCCAAATTGTATCTAAGCATAATCCATTAGGTTAAAATGCCTTTTTTACTATTAAGAACATGCAACATGTGTTCAAACTTTAGACTGGTAGTGTATACAGGGGTTCCTCAACTTACGATGTTGATCCGTTCCTGCATAGCGTTGTAAACCAATTTTGTGTAATGGTGTAAGTCGGAACATACGTACATACTACCATAACCCGACTGACGTAACCCGAGGACCTCCTGTATATTTATCATTTGTTTCCCACTCATTTTTGTGGGAAAGGGGCGGGGCTTATATTGCAACTACAACAAGGAAGTCCAGAGTTTCTCTTTCTCGACCACTGATGAAAGCCACACAGATTACAATCAGATGTGTATCAATGTAACAATGCAACAATCATTTCATGAAAAGAAATTACAAGAAAATTATCATAATTATATGCTATCTTCATTTATTTACATGTTTTTTAATGTTTCTCAGAACAGGACAAAACACAATTAAAAAGGAGTCACCATTAGGTACACATTAAGAAGCATGGAGTTAAGGATGGATTTCCCCAAAATGAAACATGACATTAAACATGTTGCAGTGGCACTGAGTGACATGTGAACGAGCTTATTCTCCACTGCAAACAAACAAAGCATCAAGCAAACAAAATGAAAACAAGTGCTCTCTTCACACGTGCTCTCTAAATTAAAAATGTTTAGAGCTTTTGGCCACAAGGGGGAAGCAGTTATCTGAAGTTAAATTACAATTTACATTTTCTTCAACACTGTCAGATACACAAAAAAATCATTCCATCCAGAGCCGGAGTGGCTAATCGGGAGATTCGGGAGAATTCCCGATGGGCCGGCTCATGTCAGTCTCTAGTTTGGGCCGATTGGGAGGGGAAAATAATTTTGGGCCGGATTTGGGCATGAAACTCCCGGGCTGAAAAAGTGCCCCACTCCGGCCCTGATTCCATCTACCGTATTTTCTCGACTATAGAGCACACCTCAATTTTTTTTTTGGAAAATGTTGTATAAGCCTCACCTGGCTAAAAGCCACGTAGCCTATATCTACTGAACTGAATACATTTAACAGAACATAACTGAACTGATCAGTTTCCAAACAGTGACTGTAGCATTTCACGTCCGACAAATTTGGGTTTCAGCCGGTGTTGTGCGAATTCCAACTCACCTCGTTTATCCGCGCATAAAGACGCTACAGATGATATTGTTGTAATGTTTACGTTTATATGCATAAATAAGAGCTAGAAAAAATAACGGCTTATAGTCCGGAAAATATGGTAATTCCGCAAAAAAGAGTATTTATGTATTCAAAGATTCTCTGATATAGGAAGAACCAAAACATGAGGGTTCAAAGTTAGAAATCATTTAGTCAGTAACATCAAATACAAACTCAGTTTCCACTGGCTGCTTATACACAGACAGTAGTGCTCAGACACCCAGAGAGCTACCTGGAGCTACCTGGAGCTTGCGAAAATTTTCGCGGCCTTCGGGGTATTAATGTTAACTCACTGAAGCAGTACATTCACACTAGACTAACGCTTGGTTGTGAGTAGGGCTGGGTATTGATTAAAATTCCAAGAATCGATCCGATTCCGATTCTGAAGATTAAGAATCGATTTATTTAGATTTAATCGATTCGATCCAATTCAGGGTTTAGTGTTATTAAAAATGTATTTGAGCTGTTTCCTGACTATGTACAGAAGCAACATGTTAAAACTAGTATTATATCGATATTAATCAGCAAATAGTTACTGGTAGTTGGTAGTTACTGGTTGCTGGAAGACTGGTGAAAAGGGTCATCATAAATCTACCTTCAAGAAAGGTAATCCAGGACAATAAACAGAGGACATCTTTGAGGTGTCTATATCTGCAACAGTGGACTCTATTGGGACACTAACCAGTGCATTATTATTATGATTGAAATAATTAAGAATTTACCCAAAAGCTGTTTTTATTTTAAAAGTGCTCACACTTTTATAAAATGTATATTTAAAAAAAAAAGTATAAAATGTAAAGGTGTCTTTTTTTCTTTAAAGTGCGAATATAAGAACAGAACTGTCACATTACGGTCCCCGACTCCTCCCTGTTTGGCGTGTGTTAACGTCGTCTGCGTCTACTGGTCTGCGTCTGTGTAGCTCCGTGGCTGCGGGTGCGTCTTGTGATAATCCATCTCACCTGTGGCTCGTCTCATCACGTGGGGTTTGTGTGGTTTGTCTATTTAATGTGGGTTCGCGCAGCGTCCTGTGCTTGTCGTTGTTTGAGTCACACGCTGTCTGCGCTTCGGTAAATGTAATAAACGTAACGATTTGGAAAGTGCAAAGGATTCTGTCTCGTCCATCGCCTTGCGCCCAACGTTACAAGAACATTTAAAACTTTTTTAAACTGTAAAAACACTGGGTAAACTGTCAGTGACATGGACTAACTGTAAATAGTCACTGACACTGGATAAACTGTCCTTCTGCTTTTAGATTGTCGATTTGACTAACGTTGTTACTGGCAATGTCCGACGCCATGTTGTTTTACAGTTAGTTAGACCAAGCACGCCTGCGTGAATTTAGTGACGAGGCGGGGGTAAAAGTTCACAAAAAAATCGATATTTGGACATACGAATCGATTATCAGATCATCATATGCGAATCGATTCTGAATCGGAAAAATCGATTTTTTCAACACAGGCCTAGTTGTGAGTGTTAATGTGTATTTGTGTGTGTGTGTGTGTGTGTGTGTGTGTGTGTGTGAACTGCACATATCAGCACAGGCGGTGTCTCCTGTGAGCGCATCATCCCTGAGACAGCGCCCTCCGGAGGACAGGGTGCAGTAGGAACAGAGCCCACTGGTTGGCAGGATCATGATAGAGGTGGCGCCCTCTAGTGAGCAGCTTGTGGGTCAAACCCCCTCTGGTGAGCAGGATATTCAAGAACCAGCGGGGCTGCACACTTGAAGGGAGCAGCTGCAGGAGAAGAAGTGTGTAGATGGAGTGACCTAAGGAACAAAAGGGCGTGTCAGCCACGCCCTCCACACTCACACCTGCAGACAGAGAGGGAGGAGCTAGCCCGACTAACAAATCCCTGGCTCCTCCCCCACAGAAGTCCATGGAGTGAGGAGACATCAGGGGAAGCTGTGGTTCCTGGTCAGATCACAGCTGCTCTCTCTCCCTGCACGCTGCATCCTTAAGATCCACTGTGCTGCAAACCAGTAATACAAGCAAAGCACAACAACCAACAATAGTGTCTGGAGATGTAGAAGAACGTGTAGAACAGACTCTTACAGAACCTGGACACACTCCTGTAGCGACTGACTCTAAAGAGAAGGATTATGTGGAGAGAAACTATGGAAAAGAAACAGTGCCAATTCGAAATGTAATCGCTACTAGGCAAAAATGGAAATGCAATCCACAAAATGCATTGCTTTTCCATACAAACATGCAGAATACATGCCACAATGAAATGCAAAAGCACTATTACATTACGTTTCAATGCACTTGATCTCTTTATTGAAAAACAATACACAATAATTACCATTCAAAACCAAAACGCTGAATATGTGCCAGAATTGAATATAATACAGCTCGAAATGTAATCACGGCACCGAGGTATTGCTTTTCACCGTACGGTATTTCTGACATAAATGTCTCCTTTAAATGTAATGATCACGAGATTGATTTAAACACTGATGTGATGAAAACATGCCACAATGAAAAGTAAAAGCTCCAGTGTGTGTGGATTTGTATTTAAAGAAAGAAACACTGAATTCGTGCCAGAAGCCACCTTGAAATGCAATCGACTGAACGTCATTGTATTCCACTGTGTGTCTCTGCGAAGCTGTGTTCGTGCCAGAATGAAATCTAATGACTGTCCAATAGGAACGCTCGCCTGAATTTGAGGCGGGGCTTAGACTCCAGTCAGAAGCAAACGCTCGTAGTTGGACTTAAAAGCAGCAGAAATGTCTTTTCACGACAGAATAAAAGAGGAAATAAACAGTCTAATTGGACAAATTGAGGCTGGTGCAGTTACAGACGACTACGTGCTTAACTTAATTAAGCTGAAGGTGCTGGACAATATTGAAAATGGACCTTGAAAGTGTCGTACATGTGCTTGAATTCCACCTTGTAAAGGTGGATGAACCCTGCAAACAGCGCTGAAGAGCGTGAGGTGTATTTTCTTCTTTAGCAATGCTGTGATGATGAATGAAGAAGTCTCCGCCGACACTGTCTTAGTTGTCAATAATAAGTTTATTACAAAAAAGAACAGCATCAAATCAAGCACCTAGGTCTTGCTTGAGAGAGGTCTCGGGCCAATTGTGAATCTCCTCTCTCGAACACTGCCAGTCTACCCATATTTATATGCAAGTTAAACAAAGAAGTCATAGGGTCCCTCACATCTGTAAACCATCAAACATATTGAAAAGGAAGACGAGTAGGGTAAGATGGGCCTCAATACTCAATACAAAGGCCTCAATGTCTAGGACAGGAAAAGGGCCCACCAGACCTTTGACCCTTGGACTAGGGTCCCTTTTCACCTAAACCAAAACCATATGTAAACCACATTCTTCAACCTCTTTGTCCAGCTCAACTCACCATAAGCAAGAAATGAAATGAATTTTAGACCAGTTACAATTTAAACTTAAACACTACATAATGTATTACATAGGCACAGACACTACATATTTCCCCCCTTCGAGACTACGCAGAGTCTCGAAAACAAAAGAAAATTTCAAATTTGTTACATGTCATATACATTTTTGTACCAATCACATTATAACAGCTCCTCCTACTGTGCTTCATACAGCACACTTAACAATACAACATCTTGTGGAGTGTAAGAGCAAAAAACCTGTCAGGCAGATATCTTTCTTGAAATGTCCATCAAACAATCTAGACAGGAAAATTCTCTTACGGCCCCTCTGCCTAGGCGACCACATAAAGTACTCCAGACTAATTTGAAAAAGGAAGATATTTCAAGCAAATGAAGTAGTTATATAGCTTAACAAATACATATAGAAACCTCAGGAAATAAAGTCAAAATGTTCAAATCCAGGCTGGTCGACCCATCGGACCTGAAATTCGAACCTTTCCTTACCTAGTTACCCCTTTCCCTAGCATCGAGGAAAAAACAAAACATCTGAGGTCCCACATGTACTCATCCAACTAACAGAAACATCATTCTATATCACCATCAACCATCATATTTGCTCATAGAATACATTCAAAACACATTATTACTTTATTCAGATTAATATTATCATACAATCTACTAGTATGCAAATGTGCATATGGAGTAAACCATATTGATGTGTCATTCTGCAGTTCCTCAGCAGCTTGACTCTCAGTGTAGTGTCAACAGCCTGTGGACTCTGGACACCATCTCTCAGCATCCTTGTTCAGAGTCCTTCTATATTGTCCATTTTTAAGCTCCTGAACCCCTCATAGCAGCCTTCCCCACTATTTGTTCTGGAGGGGAAGAAAAAACACAAACCAGTATCTTTGCAAAAACAACAGACGTATGTGAATTAAACATCAAACACAGACTTAATCCTATATGGAATGCAAAATTCACCATATCATACTTTCACACTCCAAATTATAAGTCACCTGTTCCATTTCCCCCCTACACACACTCACACACTCTATGTCACTAAAAACTACTAGAATACTAAAAAACAAAAGCAAATGTCAAAACAATAAATGTGAATAAATATCAAAATGGATACTTTTCCACTAATTCACCTTCTATCACCACCTCCTCGTCATCACCTATATCAGACCTCTGCAACAACGGCATCTGAACTGAATCTCCAGGCATCACAACTCCAACCCATCTCAATATCATAGCCTTCGCAAAGGTCAACACCAGCGTACAACCGCAAAACATCACAAACAATGATAGGAGAACCGCTATCAAAATCTGAACCATTGCTGCTCCCATTGATCCTAATCTCTCTCGCAACCAGGCATTCGCAGACCATCCAGCTCCTTCAGATGGACCAAACGCATCCCTAATGTTCTTCAATGCATCAATAACACTAGTCATATTATCAGAATTATCAGGAATCAAAGTATAACAGGCATCTCCAGTTAAGTTCAAAGCTACACACAAACCTCCCTGTTTGGCCAAAAGATAATCAAGAGCCATGTCATGCTTCAGCAACGTCAGACGGTGACTCCTCTGAGTATTTGTCAAATGATCAAAACCCTTTATAGTTTCATCTGCAAAACCCTGTAGGGTATAAGTAATATTATCAATATGATCTGCCAGAAATGTTACACCATACCATGGAAATAAACCTATACCCCACTTCTCTCCTAGACTTATCCTCCAATGGAAGGACTCCACCTCGTGAAATTGTGCTAGTTCTCTTCTTGGCCTATCTCCAGAAACAGCATCAGAGTGAACCTCATCAGATCTATTCCCTCTCTGAACAGAGAAAACCTCATACGGAAGCTTTAAAGTTGCCATGTAACAGCATCCTGTCCATCCATGTGGCAAAAATATATATGCCTTATCACCACAAATCCACCAAATATCTCTGAAATTTCCTATGGTCACATTTACAGGCAAAACTTGATTCTTTACCATTAATGTCATACCCCGTCTATGATGTGGAACCTGAAAAGTTACTTTATGCAACTCATCTTTTGTCTTTCGTTTATAATTACTCAAATCCATCATATAATTATCACAGTCTGATATGCCCATAAACCTTCCCGGTATGTTATGCGTAGCATTAGAACAAAAACAGTCTTCAGCCGCTACCTGTTGCACATCCATAGCATCAGGAACCGCTGTCATCACACTATCATCCTCATCAAACCAATTCATATATGGCAACTCTTCCAGCCAAGAGCAATCATACCTAGGCTTAAACAAATACTTAGACAATGCCAGCATAGTAACTGTAGATGAACGTTGTTGAACTAACAACCATGATAGCGCAAAAAACTGACACTCAGCAAGTAGCGGTTCTGGTACTGCCTCTAAAATTGAAGGCCATGTGCTTGGCGTCGGCACTTTCACCACACATGGACATTTCAATCTCCTTACTGATTTTACAGAATGAGTTAATTGCTGAAACCATAAGTTCCTACCTGCCTATTGGTCTGCAATTTTTAACACTGAAGAATCAAATCCAAAAGCCTTCCACTTAGCCTCTCTCCTTCTTCTTGTTATCCAGCAGCTGTATTTGATTAAGTTTTCTTAGAATCTCTTGATCTTGTTCTTTCTGGTCATGGTCTTTCTTCCTGTATAGCTCCACTTGATGGACTATATGATCTGTATAAACACCCTTGGTCATACTTCCAAGACCAACTACTTCTGCCAGTTTGCTTCTTACTGGTAAGGGCAGCCCCTTCTGTATTTTTGCTCTCAGGATTGACTGCTCCATTTGATTCATATCTGGATCACGTCCTGTGACATTCCTCCACACTTGATGTGCTCTTGACACATAGGCTCTTGGGTTCTCTTCCTGTCCCAGTGGCTCAATGAGAATATTATCAGGATGTACGTTTGTCGGAAATGTATCTCTTAGTGCTCCCCACACTCGTCCTCTATTTGCAGAAAACAACTCAGGATCATTCACAGCAGTTCCCACATATCTATTCAGTCCAGCTTTCAGTATGATCTCTTCCATAGCTGGAACCCCTAGGAGATTAGCCAAAAGTCTCTTAATGTCTCCTATGGCAGGCTGCGTCCCCACCATGATCTCTTCCAACTTTGAAATCCACGGATGTGCTCCATCTTGAAGAGTAGGCAACTTCTCAAGTATGTCTGACATGTCTGTATTCTGCCAGGGCTTGCACTCCATACTCTGCCCTCGAATGATGACTGGACACATCTTCTCAGGTCGCTTCCCTTTTCTTGAGCGCAATACATATTTCGCTTCTGATCTTAGGGAGCCTTGTCGCTCAACCTCCCTTGAGGCTCTCCTCTTGTCTTCTTTTGTCCCAGTACTAGATGCTGCCAGACAAGACCCTCTTGAATATGAAGAACTCCTACACTCAATATCTCCATCACTGTCTCCATTCTCACTTTCATTTGAACTTTCATCTTCTGAATCTTCTTTCCTCCACATTCTGTTTCCCTTCCTTTCCGCTCTTTCCAGCATTCTTCTGACCTCAGGGTCATATCCACCCCTGACTTCCTCCAGGTCACTTTCATCATCTTCAGAAACCATCTTCTTAACCTTCATTTTACCCTTAGTTTCCAGACTTACCATTTTCCTTCTTGCTTTTAGAACTTGGATACATCTTGATAATTGTCTCTGCTTGTCCAGTTTCTATTATTTTATCATCTTCATCTCTGACATTATAGACGCCTTCTTGACTGATCACTGGGAGCTGAGGATAGATTTCCTTAAACTTCACTTCCTTCTCATAGGGAGGGGGCTTCTTTACCAGATCCGTGTGAGAGAAAGGTGTCTCAATTTCTGACGTCAGCCGTTCAGTTTCTCTTTCACTTTTTGCTATATCTTCTGCACTTCTTTCTCTCTTTTCCTTTGCAACTTTTATCATCTTCTGTCCTTCCTTTTCAAACAACTGAAGAAACTCAAGCTCTGCATGTCTCTTCTCTTTGCCGTGTTTACCTTTCCTACCCTTCTTTTGTCCTGCCTTGTATGTGGACACAAGCACTTGCATTGTTTTGATCACATCCGGGTTAAGAGTCCCCTCCAGTGGCCATGGTTAATCTATATCAGGCCAACGCTTATTCCATTTCTCTGACATCTTTGCAATACCTTTAACTAAAGGATTATTCTTCTGCACTACATCAACAGGTGTAAGTACTTTTACCGCTTTACTGTCCTTATCCGACATTGCAACAGCTCCCTTGATTCCCTTATTATAGGTTAAACTGACTAAAAATACTGAGACTCCTTTAAGACTATTTAAAAATTTACTGACTTCCTGCCTCTTTCTTTTTTCAAATTAATTTAATTTAATTATTTAAATTTATTTACGTACTTATTTATTAATCTTCCTTTTTTCAATAAGTATTTAAAACTAATCAATTAACCAATCAATTTATTAAATTTATTTGCCACTATTTTGCTGCAATCAAAGAGAAAAAGAACACAATTTGCCAACTCCAGAGGAATCAAACCACATTAATGTACATTCACAATACTGGTCACTCCCAATCACTCTATCAAACTGTAAATAAAAGCACTTCAAATATCCTAGGAAAAAAAAAACAACCCCAAGGGAAAAGCATAGACTCCAGCTACAGACCAACTATCACCAAAGGTATTCTCATCATATAAACCATATAAACACAAATGGATCTCCAATACAACTCAAATAAGAAGTAACCAATGCACAGAGATAAACTCTCACCTACAACTCCTTACAGAGTCTAAATCAAAGTAGCCTCAAGTAACTGAAGCATCAACTAGTCAATCTGTTGCCAAGGTTTGTTCTATAAAAAGACTACACAGCATGTAATATCTTACATACACAGAAACAAGAGATGCATCTATTAAACCCCAAACTGAAAATTTTCCTTTAACAGCTTAAATGTGAAACCGGACTAGATATATCAACATTAGTGACTTTAAATAATTATACACATATATATTCAGGAAGCAGGTATTGGTCAAAAAGTTTGTCAGTAGACACACTGGCCTTTGTCAGGCTGGAGTTAGCAGACCTCAAGCAGTGGCCCCTCCTCCTTCTCGACACACACACACCATGAACAAACAAAGGAACAGACCAGAGTTTTAATGTCTCAACTCTCTGAGCAGCTTAACACAGTTCACGCCAAGTTATCTTCCAACACGCATATCATATGTCTACAAAATGTCCATCTCAATTAAAGTTCTATACCATACATGAAAAACTTCATTTTATTTTATTTTACTCCAAAAACAAAATGTTTCTCTATGCTGGTGCACACAAATGATCCTACCCGATCTTTCTTTCAAATAATAACTGTCCTTCTTTGGGGGCTCATATAATTTACTCAGATATCCTACGTCCACTCAAAAGAGGCTCATAGATTTTAACAAAGTCCCTGGAAAGAGGCTCATAAGTTCTCATCTTTATTCATAGTCCTCTTTCCGAAGGCTCATGCATTTTTATTTATTTATTAATTATTTATTTTTTAACAACTCAAGTCCCCCAAAAAGGCTCATAAATTTTCTATATCAGGCGTACTCAACTAAATTTGTCCGCGGTCCAATTTTGGCAGATACCTGTGACCTGAGGTCCGGGGGGGGGGGGGGGGTTGTGGTGTTTTGTCCGAAACGATATGTGGTAGAAACACCCCTCAAAACAGGGGAATGAACATGTACCTGACCAATTTTAATGTTGCTATGTGTTTCAGGTTTGAAAAGTGCTGGAATTTAGGTTAAAGTACTTTAAAATGCTTGAAATTGTAACTACTTGGTTTCACAACAAATCTGTCTGACTGAATAGTTCTCTTGTATTAGGTTAACAAATACGAGCCTCTTGTAATTCCAGGACGAAACATGAGAACGTGAAGACGTGAAGATTGGGCGTTTTTAAAATAAACAACCATTAAATAATGTGATAAAAAGCGAATT